>NW_021320146.1:1278784-1283690 GCF_001605985.2 Dendrobium catenatum | reverse complement strand
GGCTTAGGGGAGAGGCGGGCTGGCTGGGCCGCTGGAGGGGTTCGACCGGCGGCAGGGGAGGAGCTAGGGGCTCTCGGCCGGCGGAATCCAGTGGGGGATTTGAGAGGGCATGATGCAATCAAAAATTTGGGAGAGGGACCCAAATTTTTGATCACAAAAAGACTAATGACTTCCTAGATAGAATAAAGACACAAAATGCTCAAAAGGATACAAATAAACCACAAATAACTTCACTTTAATATATAAAAGATGATTACAAGACGCTTACAACTCTTGACACTTACAAACGACGCAATAAAGACAAACACAACAAGACACCTAAAGAAGCTTTGCCTTGAGAAGAAAGATACATGTGGGGTGGATACATGCGACGAGAAGAAAGAGATTAGAAGTCAAGAAGAAGAGGGAAAGAGCCCGCAGGATTTCCAGAGGAGGAGGGAAAGAAGCTTAGAAAGAGCCCGCAGGATTTCTAAAGCCAAAAACCACTCAGGTTTCTCTCCAAAAATCACATTATCACACACACTTCCTTCACAAAATACTTCATATTTATAGGCCAAAGAGGGGAATGCCAAAAGCCACTTCATAAATGTTCACAACATTCCAAGCATTAGTTTCATAGGATTTCCAAAAGACATTTTGGAAAAACAGCCCAGCAAATCTCAAAACCAAAGAGCCAGCAAACAGGCCAAGAATTCAAGGCAGCAAGTTTCGGTAAAAGCATTCCAAAAGCTGGCTGAATTCCCAAAGGAAAAATCAGCAACTTTCCCATTGAATTCAGCCACCAAGCCATGGCCAACATCTCACGGAACCAAGGCAGCAAACAGGCGGAAAATCCCAAGCAGCACAGCCACGGGAAAAGGCCTCCCAATTTCGGAAATAGGCAATGCATAGAAATATCAGCCAACAATAATGTCAAACATTAACTTCCCACATAAATTCAAGCATAGAATCCAGCCCCCAATTAATACAAGCCATGGATTCCCAAGAGACAAACACAAAAACAAAGAACCTTGGTGGAAACCAAGGGGTTTTTTCATGGAAATACTAAACACACAATTTGGGGATTCCAAAAGCCTATTTTGGAACCCCAAAAGACTACCACATAAAAAGCATAAAAAGTACTTTTAATAAAAGATAATAAATGAACTAAAATGCTAGCTCATAATGAGCTAACCCTTAGTTCAATAAATGAACTAAAGTTCAGCTCATAAATGAACTAAAAGTTTAGCTCAAATATGAAAAACTTCTAGACTCAAGGGAAGCCAAAATATGATTTATTTTGGATATGGGTTGACCCCCCCTTTGTCTACATCAGTTATGGTCAGAGCCAATACGTTCCTTAGTAGCATCAAATCCTTGAGATATGAATCAATATGATATAATCGATAGAACACAAAGCCCTCTGTCAGCTAAGATGGATTCAAATTTGTCCCTTTAGATAAACATCCAACCCAGATCTACAAGATACCCTTGGACAAAGCAACCCATGGCTGCCGATAAGGATCCTTCCGTCAGGTTGGATCAACTTCTTCCTCTGACTAAGTAGACTAGTGACCACGATGGCCCGAGAAAAAAGACCATGGGATCTTGATCGGGTCCATCATCCATTCCTCCACCATCATCTTTAAGTGCAAGGTGGTGAAATTTCTATTTTAAACATCAAATCTTCAAGTTTTCCAACATTCCAAACTCATGCTGCTATTATATGCCAGATATACGTATCTCTACTATCTGTTGATGACTAGCCTTAATCGAAAGTTCTCTCTCGCTATCAAGAGGGGTATGCTGCTACTATATGCCAGATATACGTATCTCTACTATCTGTTGATGATTAGCCTTAATCGAAAGTTCTCTCTCGCTATCAAGAGGGGTAATTAACTATAGGGGCTTGCGCCTATAGGAAAGCAGAACTCAAATCATAAAGTCCTCACAAAATGAGGGTGAAATCTCTGAGTAGTGTCTTATCTATAATCCATCTACCTTCCAAAATTTACCCCGAAGCTTAATTCCGTTAAAACTCCAAAAAAAAAACAAGCAGGTGGAGGCCTGGGCCGAATTTTCGGAGCCCACATTAGGGCATGCCTCATAGCATTCTTGCCATGAAAAATCTACATAAAGGGGGAGATGTCCATTTGCAAATTTGATAAATATTTCTTGCATAAACCTTAATGACAAGTCGCACTGCAACCTATTATGAATTTTTTTAGGTGCATCTTTTAGTATTGCCTGCAACATAATTTGTGTTATGCTACACTATGACACTTGCCAGAGCATGCTTCAGTACTAGGAGAATATTATCGGGTCAAAGGTGATCGAGTGTTAACTTTTGTCAACCTTTATGATCATGGTGGACTGTGGGTTGAATGGTTTATTGTTCTGCATCTTGCTTTGTGTCCACCTAACCAAGTGACACCAACATATTGAGCCTTAGAACCTTAGTACCACTCTAGTAAATGTGATCCTACACTAGGGTTCACTCATATAGATCAAGGCGCCTAATAGGCTAACAGAACCAGTTCACGAGTCAAATATGTTGTGATTTCTCAAGGGAATCCACTCCAAGCTTGCTTTTTTCAGGTCTATGTAGGCTAGACTGTCAGAGGGTCAAGCTAATAAGCTATGAGAACTTGCTAGAATTTTCAATGCCTAATATCTGTTGGCAGGCAATTTGTGTTTTAAATATCAACAGGATCATGCAATAACCATTTTAAGTTATGCAGGCACATCAATGTTGAATTGGCTCACTAGTAACGACTCACATGGCTCATAATAGGGTATGGATAGATAACTAGATGTCAGGCATTGAACACGTTGCTCAGAAATGTTTTAATCTAATCCTCAGATTGGAATGGCTACCCTAAACCCTTGATGCCTACAGCTCAATTTATTTTCGCAAGAATCCGCAAAAGACTACTTTTTCTTCTTCTTGTGTTATAGCTACACGAGGAAAAGCAATGCTACTCACTCTGCCGCAAAAGGGGGCTGCTTTCATCCCCCAAAAATGCCAATACCACCATCGGGGCCCAGCTAGCAACATAATTCTTTTCCGAGGCCGAAGCTCTACAGGGTATGTCGTGGATTGCTTGGGGATATTCTTGATAACCCAAAGGTGGCAGGTATTGAAAGTACTTAAAACTTTTCTAGGGCTTCTTTGAATCATCTAGGGCCAAATCAAAGTTAAGGATCTCGTGACCTTTTTTTAAGAGTCACATTGGGTAGTTATTATCGTGCATTTGCCATGAAGAACTCTTAAGGATTTTATTACTGCCGTCCAATGGCCTTCATTTTCAAATTATTGTCTTAGTGGATCTATGACTATAACTGATTTAATCATTTCTAGGTTGCAATAATGAATCGAGTTCGTCATCCAAATTTGGTTCTATTCATGGGTGCAGTCACGGAGCGTCCACATCTTTCAATAGTAACGGAATATCTTCCTAGGCAAGTTTGCGTAAGCATTCTTCCATATATGTTTGATTAAATATTAATATTGGCTTCTAAGATGTCTATATTTTGTGAAATAGGGGCAGTCTTTACCACCTCATAAATAGACCAAGCGCTGGAGAAATTTTGGACAGAAGACGAAGATTGCGAATGGCTCTGGATGTGGTTTGTCCAGAACTATCAGCTTTTTTTTCCCCTTTGAAAAATTGTTTTTCTCTAATGATTTTTGATATGCGATCAGGCTAAGGGAGTTAATTATCTTCATTGCCTTAATCCTTCAATTGTTCACTGGGATCTTAAAACTCCTAATCTTTTAGTTGACAAGAATTGGTCAGTGAAGGTATAGCCTGAACAGATTAGTTAATTCCGTATTGTTCTCATTGGGATATTTGATTTTGTTTTTTTTTTTTGGATGTGTAGGTGTGTGATTTTGGGTTGTCCAGATTGAAGGAACACACCTTCATATCATCAAAATCAGCGGCTGGAACAGTAAGTGCTTCTTTAGCAACTAAGCTGATCTCATTTATGAGATGATGGCCTCCAAGAATTTTCTTGCTAAGTGTTTGACACGGTCAAGAAGATCTTATGAAAACAGAACTTTTTTTGCATATTTGCAAAATAGATTTGGCGCTTAGCAAAAGTATTTTGGTTTTTTTAACTGGAAGTTATACTATCTAACCCTATATATAATAGAAAAAAACAAAGAAATGAACAGATGCGAGACAACATACTCGTCTCTGCCGACCCCACCACGAGCAGTTGATCGCCAAGCGACACAACCGTTAGCTCTGATAACTTCCCGCATGATACAAAATCCATCAAACCCACTCATTTGGGGGCACACTATTCATTTGTTCGGCTAGAAGCAAAGAGGATAGGTGTCTAGGGTTCGCCTTTCATCTTCTCTTTTCTTCATTGTCATTCGAATTCGGTTCGCAGGAGGAGTAAAGATTGCACGAGTTTGCTTCTTCTGATCCTTCGTTGTTCTTCGTCCTAGGTTCGCAGGAGAGGAGAAATTGCACGAGTCGCTTCTTCGGCTCCCTCGTCGTTCTTCGGCTTCATTGCTTTGCAGGAGGTCTAGTGTTCGCAAGAATTGCTTCTTCATCTTCCTCGTTGCTGTCTGACATTGACTCCTTCCTTGTTGTCCTTCGTCACTTCCCAGGAGGGTAGAGATTGCACAAGTCGCTTTTGCGGCTATTTCGTTGTTGTCTGACTTCGTTGCTTTGGAGGAAGTAGAGAAATTACACGGGTGGCTCGGCCCTTTTACTGTTGTTCGGCTTCATTGCTTTGCAGGAGGCACATAGATTACACGGGTCATTTCTTCGGCCCTCTATTATTGTTGGACTCAACGATGCTCCTTCGACGATTACCTAGCCGAACCCAAACATATTGGACTCCTCTCTCCTTCTATATATTGAAATGAAAAAAAGTAATAATAATAATAATAATAATAATAATAATA
>NW_021320146.1:1267394-1278242 GCF_001605985.2 Dendrobium catenatum | reverse complement strand
TATGTAACAAAGACAATGATTTATAAGCAAATCTCATCTTCACAGAATTTTTCTAACAACATTTTTTTTGAAGTTTAATAATAATTATATCATTATATTATAATAAATATAAAATATTTATATTATTTATATTTATTAATTCTATAATCAAATATTAATTATTTTTATCGAGCTTATTCACGAGTTCAAAATCGAACACGAATCGAGCTTTTATCGAGCTTCTTATCAAGCTTAATGTCGAGCTTGTTCACAAACTTCAAATGATGTTGTTCGCGAACATAAATGAGCCGAACGCATTAGTGTTCAAGTTTGTTTATTTAAGAATCGAGTATTTAAAATATTGTTCAAGTTTGTTTGTTTAGTTAATTAAACGATCACAAATGAGTTTTAATCGGTTCGAACCGAACAACGAGTAGCTCGTCGAACGTTTGGTTCGCTTGCAGCTCTAATATTTATATGCATATTATTAAGCCACAAGGAGAGAAACTTTCCTCCAAAATTCTAAAATAATAGAGTTCTTCATTTCAAAATGGAGCGTTCAAAAAAATTTTAAATTTTTATTCTTCCAATATAAAATAAAGTTATACACACACATATGGGCGAAAACCCATACAGGTGAAGATCATATTTGCCTACCCTCGAAATTTATTTCAGCATATGAATGAGGCAATTTTAAAATTTAGTCTTGTATATTATTTGTTTATATTTAATTATTTATGTAATGAGTTTTCACACCCTCAAAAGTATAGCGGGTTGAGGTTTTGCCCTTATATATAGTCTTCAGAGCCCTACATAGGGTCCTGGTTGGGTACCCACGCTATGAGCTGGCGGGCTTTACCTTTGGTGACTTTCCGGATGACATACCTACCCACACCCACCCACTTTCCACTCTTATTGAATGCAGTTTGCCACGAATTAATGGCATTGAGATTTTTTTGCCATTTTCTCTTACTGCAAACTTTCAAGCCACATATTAAAATTTATCATGGTCATGACACGGTTCAGTGTTACACACTGCGTAGTTAGGATTACAGTAATATATTGCATGCATATGATGTTAATAATATAAATCGGTTGTCCTCTGATGTTGAATACCCACGCATGAGGCCATGAGCATATCCATACCCACCCATGCCCATTGGGTATGCGTGGGTACGTGGGTACGTGTGATATGGGTACCCAATGCAGGGCTCTGATAGTCTTCTAATTATGGCTATTCCTTTTTATTAATTAAAATGCATTCATTAAATCTATCTAATATCTAATATTATTTATATAACTTGTATTCTTCTAAGTATTGCGGTCTTTCTTATATAATTAATTTAAATAATTAATTTGATAATCAATTTTCTCTTTTATCAAAAAAATTTAATTAAGTTTAAATATTTAATAGATTAAAAAAAACCTTTTATCATTAAAATCTTATGTAAGGTGAAAGATTAATTTCGATTAAATCTTATAAAATATAGTTAACTAATAAATGCATTATATTCTTAATTAATATAAATATTTATGCTTAATAGAAATAATTAAATAAAAATACCTTTTCATGCTAATTATTTAAAGGCCCAAATTAATCTTAAAATCAATTTTAATTATTCTTGACATTAAAATAAGGTGTAACTTTAATTGATCAAAACCATAATAGTAATTGCTTAATCAGCTGAATGAATTATTTGTTAAATGCATTATAAATATTAATAGTTTAAGTTTATCATAGTATCAAAATAAATAATATTTGTCTATGTATCCTTTTAAAATAACTCCATATTGTAAACATAAGAATAGATTTTTGAATTATTATATAACACTTAATATCTAAAATAATTGTTAGAAAATATATTTTTTGCCCCCACCCAGTGAAATGCATTTGCATTCCCTATAATTCCATCAAACCAAGCACACCCTACTCGTACATTTTCTTGACAAATTAAAGGCAATGGTTAATTCTCTTTCATGGTGGATTTTGGTAGCTATTTCTGAGTTTTTGTAGAAGCTTCCCATCAAATCATTTTGGCTGCTGAAATTAGTTCGATAAGTTTTATTTCAGCCTGAATGGATGGCACCAGAATTTCTCCGCGGAGAGCCAACGAATGAGAAGTCGGATGTATTCAGCTTTGGCGTAATTTTATGGGAGCTTTTGACAATGCAACAGCCATGGAAAGGACTAAGCCCTGTTCAAGTAATTCATATTAAGCCTTTTCATGCAGCACACCGAGGGCTTAACCTTTTTCGTTTGTTTTCGTTACTTAATTGTCTTAGTTATTAATATTTTGATAGTTTCAGGTGGTTGGAGCGGTAGCATTTCAGAACAGAAGGCTAACCATACCCCAGGATATGTCTCCTGCATTAGCAGCCCTTGTGGAGTCTTGCTGGGCTGAGTAAGAATGCTCTTCTCCTTCTCTGCCTGTTAAATCTTCTTAAAATTTCCTTACTAAGGTTTCGTTTGGGACGGCTTTCTTATTGCTTCTTAAAGCAGCTTTTTAGTACAAAATTTTTAATTTTTATACTATTAAATTACTTTAAGAAGCAGTAAGAAAGTTGTCACAAACGAGACGATTTTCTTTCTGCTTCTTAAAGTAGCTTTCGAGTACAATTTTTTTAATTTTTGTACTAAAAAATTGTTTTATGAAGCAGTAAAAAAGTCGTCCCAAATGAAGTTTAAATCTAATTGGGACAGTCCCTCACAATGGTCTTTTTCTATTGTTTAGTGACCCAAGGCAGCGTCCTTCATTTTCAAGCATCGTGGAAACACTAAAGAAGCTCCTTAAATCTTCAGCAGTCCAAGTGGGGAGCTCTTGAAGCAGAGTATTGGTAGGCCACCTCTTGTGAGTGGATCATTGGTATCTATCTCTTGCATATGATCTCAGTCAACCGGAAAATTATTAGGTGTGGATATCCGACGTAGAGATACGTCCGGACATCCACTTAAAATTTGACACGTGGAGTGCACTTTGCTTGTGTTTTTTTTTTTTTTTGCTCTTTGTTACACTTTAGTTGCGTTTTGACTGCTCTTTTGTTGCGCTTTTTTACTGCGCTTTACCTACGCTTTGGCTGTGCTTTTGATGCACTTGGCTTAAAGTTCCGCGGACATATTAAATATATAAAGTAAAAAATAAATACGTGTCTCTCCACGTGTCAAATTTTAAGTGGATGACAAGACGTATCTCTACTCCGGTATCTGCATCTAATAATTTTCCCAGTAAACCATGAATATAGATCCTCAATTTAAAAGTTCTGGCTACTGCGGTTGCCAGTGTTTGTTTATGATTTAAATAAAGGTAAAATAAAAAGAAAACTAAAATCTATAGGGTTGTTTCTTGTTTATTTGTAAATCTTTCATGTTGTACGCTAGAATGCTTATAGATTTATACTCTCATCTTATAATG
The DNA here is from genome assembly GCF_001605985.2 of Dendrobium catenatum. Classification (NCBI taxonomy): domain Eukaryota; kingdom Viridiplantae; phylum Streptophyta; class Magnoliopsida; order Asparagales; family Orchidaceae; genus Dendrobium; species Dendrobium catenatum. Next base: position 1,274,853 of record NW_021320146.1, on the reverse strand, counting down.
TGAATCCAATTCTATGAATCTTTTGTCCAAATAAGTTAAATCTTTGGGGCCAGCCGACTTTACAAGGATTTGAAATAATGATTTTGGAAGAGAGGTTCTCTTGTAATATACAAGTTATTTTTCTTACTTTTATTATTAAAAATTTTCATTTCTTCTCTTGTTGTAAGCATATTCTAAAACAGAATTGGTTAAAATTTGAGAGAAATTTATGCAGTATTTCCCCATACCTTTCTTGATGATGCTTTTTTTTTTTTGAACGTCTAGTCATAATTGGGATACTGTTTGCCCTTAGGTCAGTATTGATGTTAAACACTTCTTTATTTTTAAATCCACAGTTATTACACTTTTTTCTGAATAAGTCATTCACCTAATTGTTGACTTGTAATTTACGATCAGACCCAACGGCCGACCCCACTTTCCTCACGATCTCGCAAACCGTTCTAATTCCCTCTCACAACATAAAAAACAGATGCTTTCTCAGAACCGGAGAAGCATCCAAACTCACAGAGAGGAAACCGAAGCCCCTTACCCTCGCTCTTGTTCGTCCCTCTGCATTGTCGAACCCGCCAAAGCCCGCCGACTCCGCCAATACTTCTGCACATATGATCGCAGCCTGTCTGCTCCCATCGCCACCTACCGCATCAACCTGTTCTCACACGCAAGGCTTGATCTCGTTTCTCGTTCGCCACCTACACGCATCAACCGACTCCGCCAAATAATTTGCTTATTTGGGACAACTTTTAATTGATCAGATTAGATCAAGTTGGATCATTCTCTGTCAAAGTTATTATAATACTATTTGCATTCAAGTATATAACTCCATTAGATATACCTATTGTTAGGGGAAAATCGTGAAAGCAATAATATTAACAAGATACATGACTTTGAAGGCGAAGTCAACTTTAAGCGGGCTATTCAATGTTGATTGTGTCAGTACTTTTAATATCCATACAATTGATTGCTCCTACGAGTCTCCTAAGCGAAATTTGATGTGTGAAATATATTATGCAAGAACTGTGAATGAAATACAAATATGAATGTCTTATATTAATATATCAATCATAAGACAAACATATTATAAGTAAGGCAAGTTTATATAGATCATGCAATTATAAAATGCAAAATACCTTACATATGTGTATAAGCATTACTTAATGTGCTAAATTTATTACACAAATACACTAAAATATTTATCCACATGGGTCCCAACAAGCATGAAGCATACATACATGTGACATCTTAGAATGCTGCGTGGGTCAAGAAATGAACTTTAATTCAAACTTGAACCTTTGTCGGTAGAGAGAGAAAGTTGACATGGCTTGAATCATTGAACAAATACACAGTCGTATCGCCGACCAAAGTGCTTGCTTTATATGTTCATTTTATACGTCAAGGCCTCTTATAAGGAAAACTCATGCATCCAAATGACTATCTCAGGCTCTGATATCCACCAGATAATCCCAGTAATTAGGAGGTCGACCCGATCCTCTATTTGCAAGCAAACAGAGTCGATCCAATTAATGAAATGATCATCTTAGATACTCGATGATAGCTGTGTTGAATGTAAATCTCAGCCGTAGGGAAACCTATCTTTCAAAATGCTCGTGAACATCAATACAAAAAACATAACTTGAAAGTGACTTATATGTCACTCTAATAATGCCCGTGTTGAAAGAAAATCTTAATCGGAGGCGATCACAAACTTTTATATTGCCTTCTAAATTTATAAAAAATACAAGTGATTAAAATGTCACCCCGATAATGACCGTGTTGACAAAAAATATCAACCGGATGAGTTAATTCTCAAAATCAGTAAAAGTATAAATCCTTAAAATGAAATCTATAACTTAAAAATTTAAAACTAAAACACATCCACATCCCGCAACCATTTGTTTTGGGTGATAAATTTGAAATTAATCTCATCTTATAAATAGTGAATGTCGTGTTAGGTGTATCACTAATATTATTCTCAAATATTCTGTTGGCAGCAGGGACATGGCATGCCCTCTGATTTAGAAATTTTATCATAAAATGACACTATTATATTACGATCACAGCCAAAGCACGTATGTTTTCTCATGGCGTCAAAACCCTTGCGTAATGAATCATAAGGTATATTTGATGGACATAAAGTCTTCTAACACCTAAGGTGGATTCAGATCTATCCCATCAGACAAACACCATCCCATGTCTACAAGATATTTATCCTTGGATGAAGCAGCCTATGAATGTCGATAAGGTGTCTTCTATCAAGTTGGATTGACTATCTCCTCTAACTAAGGCTTCGTTTGGGACGGCTTTTTTACTGCTTTCTAAAACGGAGTTTTAGTACAAAATTTTTTATTTTTGTACTAAAACTCCGTTTTAGAAAGCAATAAAAAAGCTGTCCCAAACGAAGCCTAAGTTGAGATCTTGATCGGGCTCATCTTCATTCCCCCTATCACCTGTTTAAGTTTATGGTGATAAACTCAAAAATTCAAATTTAAAATCAAACTCTAAAACTATTACTATTATACGCTGGGTTTGCAACCTATGCGACTTATCTTACTACTAGCCTTAATCAAAAGTTCTCTCTTGTTATCTAGAGGGGTAATTAACTATAGGGGTTTGCACCTTTAGGAAAGCATAACCATAAAATCCTCACAAAACGATGGCGAAATCTCTAGATAGTGTCTTATCTAAAACTCAATCTATCTTCTAAAAATTTACCCCGGAATCTGAACTCGTTAAAACTCTCCTTGCCCACATAAATAAACAAAAATAAAGAGATGGCCGGTATGGAGAGGTCGGGGAGTGAAATATTTGTAGCCCACACTAATCAGGCCTACTGCTTTCTACGATTTCATTTGCAAATTTATCTCTAAACTTTGTGTCAACATACTTAAGCTCATGCCTAAACATAGTGTAGCTTGCTCAAACTGCCCTCATCACCGAAAGACAAATTTTGAACAATATTATTCTTATTAATGTGATCATGAAAGACCTTGAGAGAGAGAGAGAGAGAGAGAGAGAGCAAGCAATTATGTACTAAACATGATTTTCATAAGGCATGAGATTGTAGTAGCAAGGATTTTCTACTCTATAGAATAGTTGAGAAATGAGCCCTATATAACAATGAGGTTTATATTAGGCACAATTTAGATTCAAGCAAATGTTTCAAACAAAATTTTAATCAGATTTGACAGTTTGAACCTGACTCGAAATTGATTGAACCAGTTTCGAAACTTGTCCAATAAGGTTCAAACCCAAAACCTTATTCAAACATGGTCAAATAAATTTCAAATCCAATTAAACAATATTTGAACATATTCGAGCAAGGGCCAAATTTTATTTGAATTAAATTCGAACAAGATTTGAATCATATTTAGATATGATTAAAGCTTGATCCAATAAATGTTTCAAACAAGTTTGGAACTTGTTTGGATAGTTCAAATACGGTCTAAACCTTTCTCAATCATTTGATGTTTTTTTTTTCTTTAAACCTTTGTTTGGTTCAACACTAAAATTTTCTCGAATTATGCTCAATTTTCTCATATTATTTTCCATGGTGTAAATATAACTCAATTCAATTGCCAAAGAATCACTTTAATTATATATTGTAACACTATTTAAATGTTAGATTTACTAACTTGTAATTATCAATACAAGATTAAAGTTTCGTTTTGGACGGCTTTTTTACTGTTTTTAAAATAATTTTTTTGTAAAAAATTAAAAATATTGTACTAGAAAGATATTTAAAGAAGCAGTAAAAAAGACGTCCCAAACGAAGAATAAGTCCTCGCTTGAGACAGTTTTTTTATTGCTTCTTAAAACAACTTTGTAATAAAAAATTGTTAATTTTTTTTAACTAAAAGGTTACTTTAAGCGGTAAGAAAGTCACCCAAATGAAGCCTAAACCACAATTACAGTATCAAAATCTTCACTAAACCTATAAGCGGTTTTTTAAGTTTTTTTTTTTTTTTGGAAGAAAATCATAAATTTTATTTTCCCCTTTTCTATATTTAATGAGCATATAAATGAAGTTTGGAGGGCTCATATATAATAACACTATGCTATTGTACCTCTAAAACCAATTTCATTGGCAAAATCCATAACCAAGTTTTATCATTATACTAAGATTTTATTTGGACTTTCTAAAACAATCTTCTATTAAAAATAAAAATTCTAAAAGCTATTTTAAAAAAGCAATAAACAAAATTGTCCACTTGAGACAGCTTTTAGCATAAGCTTTTTCACAACTTTCAAAACATTTTTATGCTAGAAAGCTGCTTTAAAAAGCTTTAAAAAATATTCTAAGGTTTTATTTGGGACGGCTTTCTTACTGCTTCTTAAAGCAACTTTATAATATAAAAAATTTAATTTTTATACTAAAAAGCTGCATTAAAAAATAACAAGAAAACCATCATAATTCAGTAACTTCATCACTAATTGGAAAACACTTAGAACAGAAGAGTAGGGATGGAGAAATTAATAATCAAGCAAGAAATTTCCTGGATTTCATTTTTTTGCATTCATCTAAAGTTTAAAAGCAATATCAAACATCAAAAAACAAGAAATACGATAATCATCTACAGATCAAAGAGCTTAGAATTTCAAAAACAACAATTATGGACGAAAATAATTCTAATCAATCACTATGAGCTATGTGCTCTACAAATTAGAACCCAAATGACAATCTTGATACCATTTTCTTCCATGCCACCCTACTCATAGGTTGCAACAAAAAAATTAGGATCCTGAACTTACCCAAATTTTCAAATACATGAAAGCCTAAACAGTGGGGCTTTCTTTCTCCAACAGGTAAGTTCTTCCCATACAAGACAAATCAGAAATATCCTAACAGGATCCCTCCCTACTGTATGGTTTTTCTGCAACATGAACAAAATCTACAGACTAAGAATCAGCCATCTTGGTGTAAAATGAGGAAGATGATTATATGGTCAATGCCACAACCTGCTGCAGAACCCCCTTTGCACTGCTGGTTGCTTGTTGCAAATCCCATCCATGAAGGCATCTGCCAGCTGAGCAACTAAGCTCGCGGGCTCGTCGATCAGAACATGAATGAATGTGCTCACCACTCTCCGTTCTTGCGGCGTCGCCTTCAAGCTGAACCATGTAAGGAATTTCACACGAAATTCCTTCTCCATGTGCCCCTCGCACTCCAACCACCTAATCACCTTAACGCAATACTCATAATCCCTCTCTGCTGATTCCTTCTTGTTTGCTGAACCTGGTGTGCTGATAATCCTATTGGGTTTGCTTGGTGTTTCGGCGGGAACAGAATTTGAACTGACAAAAGCACGCGACTCCAAGATAGGTGGCACCAGGTGGCTCTCATTGTTGTCACTGTCGTGTTTATAGACTTTGATTGCCAGGTGATCATCACTGGAGTTCGTCGAACCCCTTTGAGAATCGGTTTGAATGATAATAGGTTGCTCGGCGATCTCGTGTTCTTTCTTCAGGAATGATGAAATGCAATTCAAATCAGGCACCTTGCTGCTGCTGTTACCATTTGGGTTTTGTGTGGAGCACTTGGCCTCCCACCTACTGAATTCCTTGGTACTGCTGAAGGGAGCTGCTCTAAAGAAATATTCAGTTGAAGGAAAGAGTCCTGATATCATGATCCTTGTGTCTGGCCTTAGTATGATGCAGGTTGGTTCTTCAGGATAGTCCGAAGTCGCGGAACTTCGATGCCAAAGCTTGCAGCCTATGATATTCTCTTCAAATGCGTCATCTCTGGAATGAAGCGAGACGACGACAGAAGTTGGAGAGAGATCTTCAAACTGGATACAGAAAACTTGAGGACCTGCTGCAATTGAGAAAAAAAGGATGGAATCAACTGCACCAAATGGAATTCGCCGAGGTTATAAAGAAAATTTACCTGGGATGTTTAGACCAGCACTGGCCATGAGGTTAAAAGAAGTAGAAAGCATAGAATCTATAGTTGCCACGGCATAAGCACAAAGCTTCTGAATCTCTGCACCACAGGCAAGTCGGTTGACAATACCCCTTGCCATCACTGCAGAGACTTTATCGAGAGAACCAACTTCTTTCTTGAGTTTCTTCACTGCTGCATTCACAATACTATGGAGTTCTTTGTAACGTTCAGTTCCTTTAAGGATCTTGTCACTAATAGATAGTCTCTCACATAGTACATCAACCCTCCTCGCATCTTTTGCAATTATTAACTGTTTACGCCAGCTTCTGCATTTTATCCATTGTGATGATGAATTCTATATTTGGCACATTAACGTCATAGATAAAGATTACAAAGCAGAGGACAAAACAGCATCCTAATCATTGGTCTATGAACACAAGCACAAGTTTTGAAAAACTTTAATTTCATGAGTGGAACAAATGTCAAACACAATTTTTAAAAAATCGAGATATAGGCTTCGTTTGAGATGGCTTTCTTACTGCTTTTTATAGCAGCTTATTAGTACTAAAAAGCTGCTACAAGAAGCAGTAAGAAAGCCGTCCCAAACGAAGCTATAGTTACAGCTAGCAGATTTGCAAGAAGCAACAAAATGAAAAAGAAACCTAAAGATAACTCATTTGTTTATGATTTGTTTAGAAATGTCATCATTAGCCTTATCCGAACTATTAAGGATAGGCTTTATGAATCCTCATTCATTTGGTTGAGTGCAAGATGAGAAATAACTCTATTTTATGTAGGACTTCTATACAAACTTTTAACAACTTTCCTTTATAATCCTTCCTAACTAAAAATATCATGCTTTATTGGTGAATCCTCTAGCCTTATTATATATGCCAAAGCCAACAAAGAATTTAATTTTCATTAGCTTATCTTTAGTTGGTGCTACACTGCTACTCTAATCGTTTCTACAAAACAACCATTTCTCATTCTCTTTAATAATTTTATCAGATACCCATCTTACGATTCTCAATTCCACTACAATCAATTTGGGTATATTGAAGTTTTCATTACTCATCACTCAATTTGGTAACATATATTGCTCATCACACGTATTAATATGTCACGACCCGGCCCGGATACTCGATCTAACGAGGCGGGTACGAAAAGTCGGACGATAAAATTCATTAAACATAATACTACATCATTCATGATAAAGAGCCACTAAAAACACAAAATATATTTTACTTGTTGTCACTTGGTCCTCGTCTTCTGTAAACATGTTCTTCTCTTTCTGCCATTTCTTTTCTTAGGAATTACCTGAAACATTGACCCGGCCCGGATACTCGATCTAACGAGGCGGGTACGAAAAGTCGGACGATAAAATTCATTAAACATAATACTACATCATTCATGATAAAGAGCCACTAAAAACACAAAATATATTTTACTTGTTGTCACTTGGTCCTCGTCTTCTGTAAACATGTTCTTCTCTTTCTGCCATTTCTTTTCTTAGGAATTACCTGAAACATTTAAACTTAAATTTATCTTTATAAAAAATGGATTAATATATATTCTTTCCTT
>NW_021320146.1:1258390-1264134 GCF_001605985.2 Dendrobium catenatum | reverse complement strand
TCTCTTTGTTTGGCTAACTTATGCATATATCTTTCTCCCTCCTTAATATTTAATCTATTATATAAATCACTAAAAGCTAATGTCTTTGCATCACATATTGCTTTCTTAGAATCCTTACAAGCCACTTTATAATATTTCCTAATTATAAAAATTTTTAAAATTAAATCAATTTTTATAACAAATCTTCTTATTTTTAATCTTTTCTTGCACAATTGGATTCCACCACCAACTATTTTTACTATTAGGAGCTTTTCCCTTTGATACTCCAAGGACATCTTTTGCAATATTCTTAATATCAGTAGCCACTTTTTCCCACATAATATTAGCATCCTCATGCACAGACAAAATCTTAAGATCTAAAATCTTATTTTCAAAAATATTTTTTTTTAATATTTTTTAAATGCCCCCATATAATCCTAGAAAATAGTTTTACTTTATTTTTTATTTTATGCCCTTTTATCTTAAAGTCCAAAACTAATAATCGATGTTGGGTACATAAATTTTCACTCGGAATAACTTTACAATCTTTGCAATCTAAACGATTTAATTTTCTAATAAGAAAATAGTCAATCTGGGTTGTATTATATCCATTTTTATAAGTGATGAGATGCTCATTCCTTTTCTTAAATAAGGTATTAGCAATTGAAAAATCATAAGCTAAACAAAAATCCAATATGGTCTTGCCACCTTCATTCGTCGCTCCAAATCCATGGCCACCATGATTGCTTTTAAAATCATCTACCTCTCTACCAACATGTCCATTTAAATCTCCTCCAATAAAAACTCTTACTTCAAAAGATATCTTTTGTATTAATTCTTCTAAGTCATTCCAAAAATTTAATTTAGAACTCATATCCAAACCTACTTGAGGAGCATAAGCACTTATAATATTAACAATCTTATCATCAACAACAATCTTTAAAGCTATAATTCTATCTTCAATCCTATTAATTTTTATAACATTATCCTTTAAACTCTTATCTATAATAACACCTACACCATTTCTAGTATGACTACTACCCGAATACCAAAGTTTAAATCCTAAACTATCAATTTTCTTAGCCTTCTCTCCAACTCACTTAGTTTCCTGAATGCACAAAATATTTAACTTCCTATGAATCATAATATTTATTAATTCCATTAATTTTCCTATAAGGGAACTTATATTCCAAGTTCTTATCCTAATTTTAATTTCATGGACTAGCTTTTTTGCCCACATCCGTCCTTGATGTGAGAACCCTTGCATATTTAACATTGCACCCGGGCGCCGGTGCAGCGGCTCTTTCACACTTGTCACTGTATTCAGGCCATACAGCGCGTCGCTTTCAGAGGACGCCCTAGCATTAACACAATTTCTTAAAGAATTCATATCATTATTGTTCGACAAGTTTTACGCTGGCTGTCGACTACCTAACGCAACCCTTCACTTTTCTCATCCAGGACTTGGGACCTGGCAATGGCAACCCACAAGTTATCACTGAAAATCAAAAATATAAAACACTATATAATTTACACTTATCGTCTCCCTACCCGAGTCTCTGGAGCCTGAGGTATGTCGTGAGCAGGAGGCGAGCAGGGAAAGGGTTGCTGCAACTGAAATGACTACTGTGGAAAAAAATTCAGGAAGTAGGTAAGGGTTGTAATTGTTTACTGAAATTAGTGTCTGCTGAAATCAGTGTTTGCTGAAATCAGTAAGGAAAAAGGTTGTAGTTGTTTGTTGAATTCAATTTGGAAGAGAGGAAAGAAATGAAGGGAAATAAGAGACAGATGTTTAGGAGAGGAAAGAAAATTTTGGGTTGATTGACGAGATATGTACTTTTGGTAAATTTACATCCAACATAATTTCATTAATATTAAGTTCAGTTAGAATGTCTTGTAAATGGAAAAAATATATATTATTTAGGTTGTATATAAGAGGAAAAACGGTCTGAGTATTTCAGGTGAATAATTTACCCAAGTTCCCTAGAGAATGAGGTGAGACCCACTTTGTGGTATAAGAATTGAGAGCATTTTTATATAATTGTGGTAACAATTAGTTTCTTATCAACCATGTTAATTGTTTATTAGTTTCATTGAGTTCAACACTTGTTTAGTTCAGTTACTAGATATAAAATGATATTTTATGAAAATGTGAAACCTAATGAAAGGTAATGATAAGAATCATATAATAGGAGATTGGATAGATCCACAAAAGTAAAGATGAAAAATTTGATGAGATAAATCTTAGTGACCGTAGAGATGGTACCCGGCTATCTCACTTCTAAATGTTGAAAATTCAGATTCAACCTTAAATGAGAGAGTTGCACTCTCATTTCTAAAAGTTGAGAATTTAGACACAACTTTGAATGAGAGAGCTATAAGCATGCAAAAAAAAAATTATAGTCATCATATGATTTGGCTAAAAGTATTGGAAAGCAAATAGAACAAGAAATGTGAAAAGTTAAATATGCATTGATTTCTTATATAGCTTATAATTTTTATATAAATCCCAATATTATTTACATTTGACTGCAAATTTTATATTTCTTATTTCTTATATTATGTTTCTGTATTTCATTGAGCATTAACTCATTAGCAGTGGTTGTACTGCAGGAAAAAAGGAGGAGCTCGCAAAACTCTATGCTGGAGGGTTAAGATATTTTGTGTGCGTATATTTTTGGGTTATGCATAGAAGCCAGAGTAAGAAGCTGTACAGTCAGACTTTTGGATATGTAAATTTATTTGACTAGTAAACTCTGTATTTTATTTGATAAGTTATGAATATGCATCCAAATATAAAAAGTGTAGATAAATTGTTAATACTAAAAAATGCATTGTGTTAGGATAATCTAAATAGATTATTTCCTACTCACTAATTCTGATAGAAGTAATTCATAATGGTGTTAGTACAAGATATATTTATTCAGATTCTCCTACTCTATTACACTCTATGTTAACTGAAAGGGGAGTCAAAATAGAATGTGACAAAAATTAGTATCAAGAGTTAAATCAAATCAAATGGACGTATACTTGGGTTTAAAAATGAAGTAGAATGAGATAAATGAATTCAATATATACGAAGCAATAGGTTGGATTGAGGTTAGATTGAATTGTGCATTCATTCTAGTAGAATTAAACAAGCATACATGCATAATATGATTTAATTCTTTAAAATGATTGCATGTATTATATAAATTATTTATATATGTATAATTTCAAATAAATATGCCCAAGGAATTGCCAGAAAAAATGATTGACCAATCATCCAGACTAGATCTAGAGACTAAAGGATAGATTGAAAGCTTTGAGAGAAGCAAAATGAATGAGGGGGATAAGTCTAAGAAACTTCATGATATTATGCATCTGATCTTACAAGTAGTTGATAAAATGAAATCTATAAAAAAATCTTCTACCAACAATGGACTCAAAGCTGAATTTGCCATTGCTATTCCAGACTTTTAAACCATCAGCATTCAAAGGTGCAAGTGATCTAACAGTAGCTTAAGACTGGTTGTTAAAGATAGAGAAAATCCTAAATGGTATGATTTGTCTTAATAACATGAGGGTAGTCTTGGGAACTTCTATTTTGGAAGACGAAGCAAAAAGATGGTGGCAAGCATAGCATAGAGAAAAATTTGGACTGACGCCTATCACCAATATACAATGTAATGATTTTGTGAGGATATTCAGAGACTGGTTTATTCCTCCCTTAGCCAAACTAGCTCTGCAAGATAAATTTTTCAATCTAACTCAGGGTTCAAAGACAGTTATACAATATGAAGCGCAGTTCACTTCCCTATCCCGATATTCGCCTCATGTTAGCACCCATAAGGAAAAATGCACAGATATTTGAGAGGCTTCTGGGATTTGCTGAGACTAGCATTAGCATCTTTTGATATCAATGATTTCTCATTTTTAGTGGAAAGAGCTAGGATAATTAAAAATGAGCTGAATTTTTTCAAGTATAGTTGGGAGTAATAACAAACAGGCAAAAGGAAGATATTTGAGAAAGGGGATCAATTCAAAAATAATAAGCCGAATTTTGATAATAAGCATAAGCCAATTTAGTTTGAGAAACCTCTTTGTGAACAATGTGGGAAGAGGCATTTTGGTCAATGTTTAGTGGGTTCTTGAGGTGTTTTAAATGTGATGAATTGGGTCATCACAAGGTGGATAGGCTTCTAGAGAAAGAAGCAATGCCAGGCCACAAGGATATCAGGAGCATGGACAACATAGGAAATATCTAGAAGGTAATCAGACAGAGAAAACTCAAGTTTAGGGAAAATCAGTATTACAAGGAAAGCCACCAACGCAGTTGAGAAGAGAAGCATTAGATGTTAATGGTAATCCAACGGTGAAAGCTAAAATATTTGTCATTACACCCCATGAAGCCAAAGATTCAAAGGAGATAGTTACATGTTTACTTTTGATTTCCGATAAATTTGGCATAGTTCTTTTTTATTGTAGTGCATTCCAATCATTTATTTTTGAAAATTTTTGTTCTGATTTATCTGTTAAGACTGTATGTTTTACACCAGCCTTATGCGTTATCTACATATTAAAGGGGAGGTAACAAGAAATTTTTTTCTCAATTTTTTTAGAGAGTTAATTCATATAAAACTTAACATTTACAATACATTATAGCTTATCATATATGATGACATAAAGTATATGCGAAAATACTTAAGCATGATGGTCAATACTAGCAAGAACTCAAAAGCACTAATGTGTGTGCGTCAAAGATTGAGGGTATAAGCATTAAAGATAAAGTCAATTAATTAAAATAGAGAAGTGCCTCATGGAAAATATGCTAAGAGAATACCATGGCAACTAAAGATAATTTTAATAATTGGAATTAGATTAATTATGCTATATGAATTCAATTGTTAAGGAAAATAGAAGTCATTAACATACAAATTGAGTATAATATAAATAAGAATATTAAAACGGTTGTATGGTAAAGCACTTAAGCTAGCAAATTTATAGTGAGAGATAATTTTATTAAGAAAGATAAGAGGGATACCCCTTACTGAAATAAAATTTCAAAAAAAAAAGTAGAGTTAGGTGGTTTGGAAATTATGCACAACAAAAATCAAAAGATTCCATACAGGAAAGGTGTAAACTCCCTCCCTCATGTGTCATGTTAAAAGTCTAATTCTCATTTAAATCTAATAAAGAAATATCATTTCTAATATTTTCTAACTAAATCCTTTTAGGCCTACCTCTACCTTTCTTAACATAAGTCAAATCTAATACCTCAACTTTCTTAACCGGGTAATCGGAAGGCCTTTGTTTAATGTGACAAAACCATCTAAGGCGACTCTCTCTAATCTTATCTTCCACTGGAGTTACTCCAACCTTTTCACGTATATGCTCATTTTGTATCCTATCTCTAAGGGTAAAGCCACTCATCCACCTAAGCATCCTCATCTCTGCAACACTTAACTTAGTATTATGCTTCTCTTTTAATGGTCAAAATGGGCACCATAAAGCATTGCAGATTTCACCACTATCTTATAGAATTTTTCCTTAAGTTTGAGGGAGGCTTTTTTATCGCACAACAAGCCCGATGCATTCCTCCACTTCAACCATCCAACTTGAATTTTGCTTATAATATCCCCATCTATTTCACCATTACTCTGAACAATAGATCCAAGATAGCTAAAATGTGTACTCTTATTAATGACTTGATCGCTCAAAGTCACAATCCCCTCACTAGGTCTATTGCTACTAAAATTACACTCTATATATTCAGTTTTAGATCT
>NW_021320146.1:1155763-1258295 GCF_001605985.2 Dendrobium catenatum | reverse complement strand
ACCTACCCGACATGAATCCAATTTGATTTTGAGAAACATTAGTGTCACGTCGCAACCTACACTCCATAACTCGCTCCCATAGTTTTAAAGTATGACACATTAACGTAATTCCTCTATAATTCGCACGCTCCTATGCATCACCTTTATTCTTAAAAATAGGAATTAATACACTCATTCTCCACTGATCTGACATCTTTTTAGTCTTCAAAACAATATTAAAAAGTTTAGTGAGTCAAGAAATTCCTTCATCTCCTAAGCATTTTCACCTCCATTGGAATATCATCAGGTCCAACAGTTTTTCCACACTTCATTTTCTTTAAAGCCTCTCTAACTTCGGTTTTACTAATACGCCAATAAAAATAAAAAAAAATTATTTTCATTTAGGGTGCTAAAGTCACCAAAGTCAATTGTATTTTCACATTCTTCATTAAAAAGTTTAGCAAAATATCTCATCCACGTTTGTTGATATCATCTTCTAAGAAAAGTACTTTTTGATTTGAAAATATTTAACTTTCAATTATTTCTAGTGATTTATAGTAAATGATGAATTGTAATAAAGATATGATAAATTTAAAGCATTTAATGTTATATAGATGATGCCCAACGCATTTGAAGTTGTCTTTAACGATATCAAATCAATTCAATATTATCTTGATAATATTTAATTTTAGAAGGTTGTTCAGAAATATTTAATACAATTGGATATTATTTGGAATAATGAAGGATTTAAATTGTTAAACAAAGGTGAAGTGCAGAAGCTTACAAGAGATCTCAAGGGAGTTTAGGTAAAATTACATATATGAAAGTTCAGTTGTAAGTAACAGTGCAAATCTATGTAATTGTGCATATGAACTTAGGTGTAAATTAAAGAGGCCATTTAGAAACTGAAGGAATTTGGAAAGGATTTCAGCAAAAAAAATTCAACGAATTGAGTGATTATAATTTTTTTTATAACAACTATCCTCTCCCATTTTGGTTCAATGAAATAATTTGATATAATATCATGTCTCTATACTTATTAAACTATAAAGTATTTACTTTGCATCTTATATAAGAATATTGACAAATCAATGTTCCAAAATGGTATATATAAATATAGAAATGTGATGTGAAACCAGGAATTGAATTTAGAAGCTTAATAAGACGATAATGCCCTTGGGCTACACTAAGCACTAATTCCCTCATAGGGGTACAAAAGGAAAAACAGGAAATATAAATGACATGAATAAAATAAAGCATCAAAAGTAAAGGCTCTGAATCAAGGCCGTCGATCGGCGTCTCCGGCGATGGTACACGTGTCGAAATCTGATGTCTCCATCAAAATGTTTATACTAAGTGATATGCATTTGCAAAGAAAAATGAAATTAATAAGATGATTTATAATATGAAAATGAAAATGTTAAGAAAGGGAAAAAGAATATGCTTGTAAACAAAGAAGTTCACCTTATAGTACTAGCTAGGAACACAACATATCTATGTATGTTAAATGAAAAAGTAAAAAAAAAATGAAAAAGAAAATGGTTGTACCTTCATTAGTACAAAATTTGACGGTGCTCCTATAATAAATTAATTGTTAAAGGCATAAAGTTTATTTAAATGAATAAAATTTTTATCTATATATTATGTTAAATATTCTTATATATCTTAAAGGAAAAATTTAATAATTCAACATGACTACTTATGCAAATTTAAAAGCTATACCATAAATTATAATTGTCCACTAAGTTCTTTTACAAAATTTATATTGTTAAATTTAAAATTTCAGGTAAATCTCCTGTGAAGTAAATGGCTGAAATAGGAGAGTTCATCTACAGAAAAAAATGATAAAATGGTAACATATAAATTGGTTTGTTATAAGTTCGCATTGAAAATTTTGTTTTTATGGCTCTTTATATTGGATATTAGTCTATTAAGTATTTTATTTTATTAACCATCCAACCGTCTGTTCCCGCCTCGTTAATTCAAGTGTCTGAGCTAGGTTGTGACATCAATCGTGCTTGATTTTATCTCAAATCAATCTTAAATTCTTATTTCTAGAACACTTTATTTGTTATTTATTTCAATTGAATCCACACAAAATAATTGGACTTTTGCCATTTTTCTAACATAAATCTTTTTAAGTATGCATCATATTCTTTTATCGAGAACACCTCTAAAACACTGTTATCACTACAACTATCATCATCATTATTAGTATTATCCCAATTATTTGGATAAGCTTTATGAATCCATATTTGTCAATTGTTCTAGTTAAGTGTTTCCTTAAGTGTCAAAAAAGTTTTTCATAAATCATTTTGAACAACTGTTACCATATTTCTTGAGGTTTACCCCTTCTTTCTAATCCTCAAAGACACTTCTGGGCTTCAAGTAATTAGCTTTAAGCCATGTCACACCCTTCTCTATAGCATTTTTATCTGGCAGAGACATTTAATCACATTATACATATATATCACTTCTCTCTAATGTTAGTAATTATTTATATTTAAATTTTCGTTCATTTGTAGAGCATTTGCTCTATGAGAATTCAATAATACCAAGCTCAGGTTCAAAAATCTTCATCTCTTGTTTTTTCTTTTATACTTTCATCAAGATAATTATAACATCTAAAAACTATGCTATTTCGGAATAGTATATATAAGATCAATATAACTCTCTGATTTGACATGTCTATTGTAAGTATCTCAATGATTAATATAGAAACATATAGACTTAATGTCATTGTGAACTTCTTAGTCGCTCCATATATAGTTCAATTATATATATTTCAAGTATTGGTAATTGAACTATATATCTTTAACAAATTTTGATGTCCTTATATTAGACGCATATGAATCCTTACACACTTTAACATTGATACAAACTTTTTTAATCATATAATGCAATCAGGCGGCAGTAAAATTAATATTAAATTAGCTATTAAAAATTGCATCAAGTATATTTACAGCCAAGACGGGCACTGAAGTACTTAAAAATATGTAAGAGTTTTAATCATAAAAAATAGTTCATTACAACTGACTTCACAATAGGACAAACGAAAATTTTGAAGAAAATAAAGTTATGACTTATGAAAGATGACAAGTACCTGAGGTAAATATTCCTCACAATCGTTAATCCAATAGTTTTCTTGTGAAAACATGCAAAACAAAAAAAAAATCTGATGAAACGAAACACAGGATAGAGAAAAAACTTCCTCACATGACATCACCATCAAATCACCCTGGAGCATGTTTACATGTAGGAGAAAACTTCCAATATTTGTGGCTCTAACTCAACATATGCGGTGTTTGTGTGAGCATGTGAGTATGCTATGATGCTTCAAACAAATAAAATAAAAAAAATTGGCTCCCCAAGAAGAAGTCGTGTCATTAAACTTCAGCCCAATGAGAACTAACTTTAATATTCAAACATATTTAGTGAGTTCAGCTAATTAGATAATCCTAGATATGTTGCTTGAATTTTAAAAAATAATGGCTTAGGATACCTAAGTAATAAATACATACACAAGCCATGGCAATAACCATATTTGTTAAAACTCAAAGTAGAAAATATTTTGAAATATATTTGGGACAGGAAGAAAATCATGCTGAGCTACTCTCTAGGTTCAATATTAACATCCTTCTTGATATCCAGCACTTGCTTTTGTATAATTAACGACGCTGCAGTAACCAAAGAGAAAAGGGTATGCTAGTTTGGTTCAATAAAATGAGTTTAAAAGGTTGGGGATTACCCTATAAGCCAATTTATTTTCCCACAATAAACACAGTAGAAGCTTCCATCTAACTTCTGAGAGCATCCACTCTTCAAAATGCCTGCCTTCTCATGCTTTAGTGCACATTTGAGATGGCAAGACATACCACAAGAATCACCACAATATGGAGGATCGGAGCTGCAAACTAACCACAGAGTAGGATCCTTGTTATCATCATATTGATAGCAGATGCAGCAAGAACATCGTTTACAGTATTGATCTGGCGGACTTAATGTAGCTCGGCATACAAGATTCTGACAGAGGCGGGTGTCATTATTGTCTTCTTTGGCTTCAGTAGACAGATCAGAGTGCATTTCATTTCCAGGTTGTAGCGGTTGCTCTTTTTTCCTTTTCTTTTTAGTTACATTTTGATTTTTCAATGTGAGAGATGAAATGCCATTTTTATCATCACTGATTTTACCATTCTTCTGTGATACAAGCCTAAGGAGATGCTCAATCATTTTAGGCTTTGTCACGCCAGTATATTTCCTCTCTTTGCCCATCTCTGCACATATGAGCTGAAGAAGCTCCCGACGGGTCCACGACTGAAGAATTTCAGGGGCATTGTCAGCCCAACGTGAAATTTCATGTACTAGCTCCCTCTTTTCCTCCAAACTCAACTCATTGCATTTTGCAGGATCTATCACAAAGCCTAGAATATGGCAAAAGCATCATTTAGGATGAGTTCAAACCGTTGAAAACTTTAAAAGGAATAGATTATCATGAATTCCAGAGGAAGGAAGAGATGATCCAACATTACATCACCCAATAAACAGCGAAGAATACTCAAATCGAAAGGCATAGGAGCATTGTCAGACAAAAAGATGCTAAGTTCAACCGCAATGTGTTGAAAACTACTAATATGTTCAACTGTAATAGTCAGCAACTGAATTGCAATTAAAGCTAGTTACAATATAACAGACAAATATAATAGTGTACCATAGGAAGGGAAAGCTATAGCTAAGACACTTCAGGACGGCTCATCTGTATAGGAAGGGGGAAGAGTGGGAGTAGAGAAAAACAGTTAGTTTAGCAGTTCCAACAAAAAGAGATACAAATACCTAGTTATTAACAAGCTTGTCAGCATTCCTTTTAAGTTTTAAGAATAATCTACCATAATGTATATGAATATGTGAACATGTATATGTTTGAAAGTAAATATATATGATACAAAATACATAAAAATATATGAAAGACTTATAATATGTAAATGAAAGCATAAACGAAATAAGAAAAGTTATATACATGAAAATTACAGGAGTTCACCCCGTATAGTACTGGCTGGAGAAGCAACATACCTGTGCACGTAAAAATGAAAAAAAAAATGAAAATGAAAATGGATGTACCTTTATTGGTACATTTTGATGGTGATCTTGTACCAGATGAAAAGGGAAAATGAATATTATATTTGATAACTACAAATAAATGAATATGTTATTTGATAATGATAAATAAAGAATTTACGTTATTTGAAAGATAGAAACGATATATATGGATATATGCAAATGTAAAAGAAAGCCCATTGAATATGTTTCGTTAATGTATGTAAAATTGTTTTGTTATAGGTGTGATTGTCAATGAATTTACTTAATAAACTCATTCTATTAAATTAATATTTAGGTAAATCTCCAGATAAGTAAAAATGGCTGAAAGAGAGGAGTATGTCGACAAAAGATGACGCTCAAATGAAAGCATGTAATTTCTGGTTTATGCAAATATTAAGATGTGAAGAACGTATTAGTAATTTGATGAAAATAGAAGTTAGTGGCTCTTCAGTTTTAAATGGAATGTAGATGATAAACTGTGTTTGAATTTAAAAGTAATATTATAATCGTCCAACTGTTCGTTACCGCCTCGTTAGTTCGAGTATCCTGGCTGGGTCGTGACACCGTCACACCCCATTTTGACCCTCTTCAGATAACCTGGAGTGTAACAAATAAAAACAATCCGAATAGATATACTTCTTACTAACACTCATCCTGATTTATTTTTGTCAGGATCGAATGAGTAGGATGTAGCCTATCCAGACTGTCCCAACACAACAATTTTCCCGTTTTAACACTATCTCAATATTTCATATTTGGAAGCATATTTAAAATAAGCTTAGATTAAAACATAGAGTTTCACTAAACTTTCAAATAAAGTTTACATAGCCAAAAGTTTTTTGTACAGCTTACTGCACTGACTTCTATATACACATAAAATTTATGCACACAAAAATGCAGTCATCCTCTTGCCTAGAGCCCTGCTAGCTCCTTCCCTTTTCATACAGTACAACAACTGCTGGTGAGAAAAAAGCTCAATGAAATGTGCAATCCTAATACAAAAAGTAAGAAACAAATACTCTACATTCAATTGTAAAATTTGAATTATTATTAAAAAAATCATAAGCTTTGTACAAGATCAATACATAAAATAGTGTCAATCATTGTGTGTATTTTTTAACTTTTCATATATTTCTTGTTTTGTTTATTTTCCAATACTTCAGACAAGTCATATAATGACTAAAAGCTTTTGCACACTTACAGTTCTCTAATTCAATGTTAGATCTAAATTTTTCAACTTTTATAAGAGAGAGAGTGTGTGTCAGGTACCTCCGATATGATACCTAGGCTTACATTTTCATGTCTTTTACCTTTATTGGTGTGGGTCTATCCGTCACATATGACTTTTCTCATTTACTTTTATTTATTTTCTAATTAAACTTCACATTTTCATAACATATATTTATATATCCAACAACTCGGCTAAATAAGTGATGAATGAACCAGTAAACAAATAACATGATTAATATGGGAATCATGCTACCACAATTATATAAAAATGTTATTATTTCTTATACTACAGATTGGGTGCCTCACCTCATTCTCTAGGGTAGGAGGATGAATTTGTTCTCCTAATATACCCCGACTTCTTTTACTCTTGTAAATAATCTAAAGCATAAATTGTATCATTTGTACATGAATTCTAATAAAACAACAGGAAGTATGAAAATTTTAAACTTTTACCTCAATTAAACTCCTCATTCAACTCAAATTTCCTTTCCCTCTCCCTAAACTCATTCCTCACTCCCCTTCCTTTCCTTCTCTCTTTCTATCATTGTTGTCGTCAACGTGTACATAATGTATAAAGCAAAACTCATAGTTAAGTACCCATACGCATTATTCCAATGCGGCGAGAAAATTTTCAAAGTACTCGTATGTGTTGTTCCAGCATTGAGGAAAAATTCTCCATACTTATAAAGGCATGTGCATGCTTTTTTAAATGCAGTGGGATATAAAATCCCCAATTGCAGTGTCTTGCAGCATTGACCATAAATGCTTTTTTAAGCATGATGTGAAGACCTAACCTTCAAAGATGCCTCCTACACAGGGGTGAAGCTAGGAGGCTAACAAATTTCTCAGTGAATAGAGGGATTGAAAAGAAAAAAAAAAATGAAAGTGACATGCATGAAAACTCAACAAAAAATGAAAATCATAAATACAACCATAATATGAGCAATATGAATACAAGAAAATAGAAATGTGACATAAGTCATAATGAACAAAGAGGATTTAAACACAAACAGGACTTACAAAGGTTCGTAATAAATGTTGCAACTTATTAACTAGCACGAATAGAGCTTTCATACCACACTCAGAATTATTTTAAACAATCCCAAGAAAATGAAAATTCAAATAGACTTAGATGGGATATAACTTATAAGTGATATAGGTTACACCCCTCCTATTTACAAGAGGAAAGTTGATTCCTTGTGAGGTCCATCTCGTTGAAGTAGAAAAACAACTAGATAAAAATATTATTTTATGATGTACCCAAAAGATTCTAACTCACCTTCAACACAATCAAATACACAACATACATGTAAGCAAATAAAAGGCATCCTTTAAAATTAAAAGAAAAAGATATTGCATGCACTCTAATGAACATAAGTTCATGCAAATAATGAATTTAACTAACCTCAAGTTATGTGCACCTATTTTGAGGCAATTTCTAATCCAATAGTGATTCCCTGAGAATCGTACAATCAGCCAAAGAGGCATGTCATTGTCTCAAGAAGCCTGATTTTGCTTTGAGAAGCATGTTGCACCTCAAAAAGCATGCCAACATTTTAAAAGCACATAAATGCATCATGTAAATACATTAATGAACATGCACGCACACAATACAGATAAACAAAAAAAAAAAGTGCAAACACACCATGCGCATGCATTAAAAATGTTAAAAAAAAAAATTAAACAGTGTGCAACTACACTGTGTAAATACACCAAAAATGCACAAGGGCACCATGTCGACACATTAGAAAATAAGCCGACACATTAAAAAAACGTGAGTACACGAAACAAATGTACCACGAAATGTGTATATACATTGTGTAGACGTGTCAAAAACACACAAAAAATATTAAAAAACATGTGAATATACTGTCCAACCATTAAAAAAGCGGACGAGGCGTCCGCATTGAGTCGCGCCTCAAGTCGAGGCGGAAGTCATGCGTATCAGGGCTTACGCCTCGAACCATCCAGCGAAGCCTACGATTTTTTCGCACAAGGCGTACGCATTAGAGCGTAACGCCTCGAGGCAGTATGAGGCACCGCCTCGAAATTTTTTCTTCGGTATATATATAAATACGACGCAGCCGATTCGTGTTTTTGTATGCGCGTATAGGATTAGGGCTTCCTGTGAGAATTGAAAGGCAAACTAGAGGCGAAGCCGTGAGGGAAAGAGACGAAGCCGTGAGTGCAGGAGACGACGCAGGAAACAAATCCAAAAGCAATAACGCTTTCGAAAGCAGGAAACGAAGCCGAAGTTGTGAGTGCAGGAAACGTTCAGGCCTCGGTTAGGTCGGAAGAGCAAGTGAGCGGTGTTGTGGCCTTAACTTTGAGGTGTAGTAAAGAAAGCTTGCATAACTCCTGATTCGGCTTTCTTTCATTCGTCCGCTCAGTACATGCTCGGTACCGCTCAGTACATGCTCAGTATCGCTCAGTACATGCTCGGTACTGCTAGGTACAGCTCAGTACCGAGCCAGCACTGCTCGGTACCGAGCTAGTATATGCTCGGTACTGAGCGGTACATGCTCGGTACCACTAGGTACACGCTCGGTACCGAGCAGTATATGCTCGGTACTAAGCGGTACATGCTCGATACCAAGCAGTATATGCTCGGTACTGAGCTGTACATGCTCGGTACTGAGCGGTACATGCTCGGTACTGAGCGGTACATGCTCGGTACTGAGCTGTACATGCTCGGTACTAAGCGGTACAACAAGCATAATTTCAAAATTACTCTTATAATAAAATTTTGTTCCAGGGGCAGCGCCCCCGTGGACCCCCGGCAGACTGGTACATTTTTGTATTCATGTTGTTTTATTATTGGTATTTGGTAGTACAAATAATTGTTAACATCTGTCATATTATTAGCATGACTAGTGGTACTCTTTACTTGTTGATGATTTACAGAAGCAAGGAAGCATTGATAATGAAATTGACCCTTGCTGATGATTTACAATCTGATGATGAATGAGTTACTCCTAAGAATGTTGATGTTTCTGAAGTTGAAGTAGAAGGAGAAACTCAAGTCAATGAAGACAGTGAAGCAACTACTCATGTATATAAAACAAAGAAACAAAGAGAGATTAGAGCTTCAAAAAAATTCAAAGGTATTCTTAAATATAATGAATTATTTTTTTATGCTATTATTGTTTCATTCTAGAGCTAACAAAATATTAACTGATATAGGGGATAAAGGAAAAAATATTATAGATGAAGAAGAGTTTGAGGATGACTTTAACATTAATTATGAAGATTCTTCTGAAGAAAATCAAAGTGATGATGAGCCTGCATTGGGTCTTGATCCTAAAGGGATGTTTTATTTTTAAGTGAGTTTATTTTAAATCTTCTTTTCCAGTAATATACTAATATTATCTTAGAACAAATCATCAAATTCACAATTGACGTAATATTTTGTTATTTTTTGACATTTTTGTCATTATTCATTATTTTAAATTGCTTTATTTTTATAATTTTTTAGGCTTACGCCTCGCCTCGCTTCGCTTAGCCAAAACGCCTCGATTCCCGATTTCGCCTTTTAAAACGTTGATACTGTCCAAATATATCAAAAAGCAAGCAAACATCATTTAAGTGCATCAAAAAATGCATGAGCATATTAAAAAATGTGCTAGTATATTGTGCAAATATGTCGAAAAAAAAAGTGAGTGCAATGCACAAATGCGCCAAAACTATAAAAATACATAAAATAGTGTGCACATCACATCAACATTATCAAAATTAATATCAAAACATATGCTCTGACCAATTACATCAAACACCTAAATTCAAGATTTGAGAATGTTACGTGAATTAAAAATGAGATTAAATTAGAATCAACTACGCTCCAAGAATCATATAATCCACTATTTAAAAAATACGCAATCACTTTAGAAAATTGACAATTTCTCTTTCAAATATAAATTCAAACTATCATTTCATGCAATGATCTCGAGCACCTTGCTTATAGGACAAGCTTTCTCACATTTCAAGTCCAACCCTTCTCTTTGCAAAAGACTGGAGTTGACAAAACTTAAACCCTAATGAAAATCTTGTTGAAATAAAATATCAACCGGAGGGGGCCAAATTTTTCAAAATACCCCTCAATCTTAAAGTCAATCATTGTGAGGCCAAAATCAATATAAAAATATAAAAACTCAAAATTAAAAAAATTGGAATATATGCAAGTAAAATTTATCCTAAAAAAAATAAAGCAAAAATTCATCAATATTTCACATCCATTTGTTGAGGGTGAGGAATTCAAAAATAACTTCAGCTTACAAAAAGATATTTTCAAGTCGAGCGTCTTGCTATGATTCACTATCAAATAATTTCACGCTAGTAAAGTGTGACACATGTCCTCTTGTGATTTTTTTCTCTCCAAATAACAGCACACTAAACCTATTAAGACTGGGGCCCTCTAGCTTTTGTCACAAAATGATACAATTAAATTAATGTCATGGCCAAACACTGCATGTTCTCCAATGACTAAAAAATCTTGAGTTATAAATCATAGGGTACACTTGATAGAACATAAAGCCTTATATAGCTAACATCGACTTAAATTCATCCACTTACATAAACATCCATCCTAAGTCCATAAAGTTCCCTGGGACAAAGGGACACATGATTGCTAATAAAGATCCTTTAATTAGGTTTAGTCAACTACCTCTGCTGACTAAGTAGGTAAGGACCATGATAAAATGGGATGACAAAATTATAGAATATTGATCGAGTTTGTCATCATTCCCCAACCATTCGCTTTAAGTTCACACTTCACAGTGACAAATTATTCAACCCTACACCAAACTATTGCTATTATTACCTAAGCATATTTAACTTCTAATGAATATCACTAGTTGAAATTTTATTTTGTCAATACAAGAGATAATTATACATAGTAGCTTGTGCCTATAAGAGAACTAGAACTATATCATAAAGTTCTAGTAAACTGGAGATGAAATATCATAGTAGTGACTTATCTGCAATCTAATTTGTATTTTAAAAATATGACCCAAAAAATATATAACTTTTAACAAAGTTGAGGTGCAATTTTCAAAGACTACAACACTCACAGTGTCAAGATTAATAATGTTGTATATTTTTATTTCAGATTAGAGGCATCATCAACGATGGACACCGCAAGACCATTATCAGCTCTTTGGGTTCAAATCAGCTAATTCGATCAGCCTAAGGGTGGGTATCATTTTTTGTTCATGATTTGATAACAAAAGAGTACAATCTCCATCATATGTCATTGATAACTACAACTAATATTCTAAATAACGTCAGAGATGTCATGACCCGACCCGACTAGCCCAAATTAACGGGGCGGGAATAGACAGTCGTACGGAAAACACAAATAAATCATAAGTCGATCTCATTTACTTTTATAACATAACATAAACTTTCATTCCATCCATGCATAATTAAGAAAGAACCACTAAAACATCAATTGAAAGTGTTCCAAAATGTTTCTTCTAAACCACAACAACTAAAAACATAAATATAAACATCAATATAAACTCCAACAGATTCCTTAAATATAATCCACTAACTCAAACACAAAATAGAAAACATAAAATCTTTCTTCCTGAGATCCTCTACGACGGTAGGTGTACTACCGTTTCGTAGCCATCACTTCTTAACACTATCTCCTTAAAAATATTTCCAATAATAGGATAAGCCAACACTCAGCAGGTGATAAACATTTATCTTAAGTTCATGAAATATTTTTCTTTTCTTTTTTTATACATGTCATTAAGCATGAAAATGAAACAATAAAAGATCATAATAAACATTTATAGGCATGACTTATAAGACATTTTCATAATCATTTTCTTAAAACATTTCATTTTCATAATCATTTATAGACATTTCTTATAAGACATTTACACAATGAACAAGAATGTTTGCAAACATCAAATAACAAGTGTGACAATATTCAAACTTGTTCATTTATGTCAGACTATAAATTTTATTCAAACTTGTTTAATTAGCTAAATAATAAATGAACAAAAATAAGAATTATAATAGCAAGTATTGAGTTGTTCATCAAGTACACCAATTGATCACTAATAACCTTAAAGATGCTAGTATGGTAAAGTATTACTCCTGAGTATTGAACTAATCCATGATCACTATTACCAATATAAATTTACTATGCATTTTTAAAGTAGCATCTTCAAACCATTAATGCTATGAAATAGCACCAAATTAGGTGGCCATGCATTAATGTGCATATGCTTGTGTACAACTAATTGATTGAAGTTAATGCCCATAGATCCTGAAGAGTCCATAGATCTTGTTGTTTGTCTACTGTACATGTCCAGGAAGTTTCGAAGATTGGTTCATCCACCTCATCAATTCATGGCATTGCTCATTCCTTCTTATTGTATCATTAAATTTAAAATAGCTCTTATTTAATTATTCAAATAGTGTCTAATTATTTTCTCCTTTATAATTGTTTTTGGTAAGGAAAGTACTTTTTATGACCATGAAAAAATATGGATCATCTCCTTCATTTATGCCTAACTTGTACTTTGGAATACTTTAAAATTTTAATCAATAAAATATTTCACAAATTTTTACATGGTATCAAAGCACCTTCATCGTTCCCATATTTTTCTCTAGTATTTTAACTGCTTGATCCTAATCTCATCCCTCCCTTCTCATGGCTCACAGCAGAGGAAGCACCTACTATGACGTGACAACCAAGTTTAGCCAATTTTATCCTAATCAATGACAACATCTCATCAGTGACTTTTATCCTTCCTATCTTTGTCCTCAAACTTAATACGCAAAACTTCATCAAATGATTTCAATCAATGATAATGTTTATATGAGCGAAAGATGAGGAATAATCTTACAAAAGCAGCTCATGCACCAAAAGAAAAAGACCCCAAAATTTTGGATATAAAAGATGGAAAATGATATGGTGATATAACGGCTAATAAGATAGCAAATAAAATTGGAGAAAAATACCCCAAATTTAGTCCATTTTATCCTAAACAATGACAACACCTCATCAGAGACTTATATCCTTCCTATCATTGTCCTCAAACTTAATGCTCAAAACTTCATCAAATGATCTCGACCAATGATGATGTTTGTATGTGGGAAAGATGAAGAATATTATCTTACAAGAGCAGCTCATCCACCAAAAGAAAAAAATTATAAATTTTGGATATAAAAGATGGAAAATAATATGGCGATATAACTGCTAAGACACAACGCACCATAGACACAATGCTCTGTTTTATAAATTATTAATATAAAATGTGCAATTAAAACATCTAATACTCCTATTTTTTATTCAAATCATCACACAATGTATAATAGCACATACTTTACATAAGAAGCTTAAGATTATGTCGAGACATCAAGCCATAACCAAGGATATATATTAAAAACAGGACATACACAAAGCTTAGGGTTACTTAATGAAACATATCGAAACCATCACACCTAAAAGAATACGAGACTAGAGCCAGAGCTATGATGTTAAAGATTGTTTAGGGATGCAAAACTATCGCGAAGAAATGATCGAGATGTTAGTTGTCATGTTAGGACTATGCTACTACAAAGATGATTGGATGGGTGTGAAGCTACTATAAGAAAATGGTTCAAAAATCTGTGAGTTACGCTTGGGTTGTGTCGCTACAAAGATGCTTGGCTGAAATGTAGGAATGTGCCTCTATGAAGATGTTTGGATAGGATTGATAAAGTTTGAGATGTCATGATAAGTCTGAGAAGAAATATCATTTGGATGGGAGCAAGTCAAGTGTGTGTTTATAGAGTGAGAAAATGACGAGGAAATAGAAAGAAAAAAAAACTCCATAATATATCTTCCATATATCCCCTATATGCCCATGATATTCTCTAAGTACCCCCTATGTTAGGTCTTTTTTTCAGGCAACATCCAACCCTAATTTGGGCATAAAACATCTAAAACACAATTTTAAACATGTACATGTGTTGGAGCGTGTCTACTACATGTCCTACACATTAATGATCCATGCTTTATAGTTATCAACCTATTTTATTCAATAAAGGTGTTAGATCTTATACCAAGCATCATGTTAATAAATTTGTGTCATAGGATAAGTTAGCACCTACCTATCATGCCTTGATAACATTAAAGGTTCAAAATGCCAAACAACGTTCAAAAAGCTTTGGGAAACCTCAGTGGAAGCTATTGTCAGGGACGGATATACAGCTGACTTTCATAAGGAAAAAGACTAGTTGAATGTAAATGAATTTTCTCAATTAAATACAACATTAATGATATTGTGAATAGATTCAAAGCTTGTTTGGTGGCCAAAAGTTTTACCCAATCATATGGATAGACTGTAAGGAGACATTAGTTGTTAAATTGAACTCTATTCATGTACTACTACCCTTGCAACAAACCTAATAACACCTATATCAATTTGATCTTAAAAACTTTTTTTTCAATTATGATCTTGAAGAAATCTATATAAATGTTCATCTTGGACTTGAGAGTCAAAGTAAATATTGGCAAGATATGCAAACTTTGAAAATCTTTATATGGTATGTAAAAATCACCGCTTGCATGGTTTGACCGATTTTCAATAATGGTTAAGATAACACTACGTTCATAAAGCATATGTCAAATTACAAGATTGCATATTGATTGTTATGTTGATGAAATTATCTTTTAGAAATGATGAGAGAAAAATAACAAACTTAAATTATTGATGAAAAAAGTGACATTAAAGATTTGGGACAACTTCTATATGTCCTTGGTATAAAAATTACCCAATCAAAGGATGGAATTTTTGCATCTCAGTGAAAGTATGTTCTTTATATACTTAAAGAAAATGAGATGTTGGGATGTAAACCAATGGGAACACAAATTAATGGATCCAAATATTAAGATAGGCCCTAAGAATGGAAGTCCTATTGATAAAAGAAGATAGAAGATAATTCTGGAGAAATTAATTTATCTTAGGACAAATTTTAAAACTAATGACATTAATAACTTTTCTTATTAAAAAGTAAATCTAAAAAAATTAAAATACAGCTATTGTTTAATTAATAATTTTTCCATTTAAGTACATCCTTTACAATGATCTAAATATCACCAGCTATTGTTTTCCACCAAACTTTAGCTTCCACATTCTCAGTTAATCTTTAAATCTTGAATCTTATTCTCAAAAATATATTTATTAGTATTCTTTAAAAGTCTCTATCTAATCCTAAGATAATTTTTTATTTTATTGTTCATATTTCACTCCTTCATTTTAAAGTCCAAAACTAATAGGTAATGTTAGGTACATAAACTTTTACTAATGATAACTTTATAACATTTGCAATTTAAACAATCTAATTTTCTAATAAGAAAATAATTAATTTGAGTTTTACTATATTTATTCTTATTAGTAATGAGATACTCCTCTCTTTTCTTAAATAAGATATTAGCAATTATAAAATCATAAACTAGAACAAAATCTAATATGGACCTAGCATCTTCAATAGTCACTCCAAGCCCAAGCCATCACAAATATTTTTAAAATCTTCTACCACTTTACCATCATATCCATTTAAATCTCCTCTAACAAAAATATTTTCTTCAAGAGCTATCATTTGTATTAATTCTTCTAAGTCATTCTAAAATTTTAATTTTGAACACATATTCAAACATATTTGATAAGCATAAGCACTTATAACATTAATAATCTTAACATCAATAGTAATCTTTAAAACTATAATTCTATCTCCAATAATATTAATTTCTACAAAATTATCCTTCAAACACTTATCTATAATCACACCAACACAATTTTTAATATGAATACCTAAATACCATAATTTAAATCCCAAACTATAAACTCCTCAACCTTCTCTCCAACCCATTTAGTTTCCTAAATGTATAGAATATTAATGTCCACATAAATCATATTATCTATTAATTTCATTTATTTCTCTCCTAGTTTTTATCCTAATTCTACAAATAATAAATTAAGAAAATAAAAAATATAATAAAAGAAAATAATCTTAATAATAAAAATATATTACAATAATAATGACAATAGATTATTACTTACCATAAATATTAGAAATGCATTCTATTATTACATGTCAATAAAAAATTTCAATAACTTTAACATAAATAACAAAATTAATTTCATATTAATTTTATCATTAATATAAGATCTAGTGATGCATTCATGATTTTAAAATGAATTGGAAAACTTTCATAAAAATTAATGAAAACAAAGAAAAATAATATTTATATTTTGATTTTCGTACTTATAAAGTTTGCTCTAATATTGCCAAGTGCTACAAAAACGTTCAAACAAGCATTCCCTATTATGAAGAATGTAAAGAATCATTTGTGCAGTCATATGAAATACTTTTGGATGAATAAATATTTGATTACTTATATTAAAAATGGTATATTTTTTAATATTCATAATCAAATTATTGTAAAAATGATTTCAAAATGTGAAAACTCAGAGCGAGACACCGTAGGTGATATTTAAGAAGAATATGAAAAACAGGCGTGCGCTCACAATTTAAGTTTTTTTCCTTTTAATATAATATTTTTATAATAACAACTCTAACAAAAAAAATTCAAGGCCATTAACATCAATCCCGAGTTATAATGGTTAATGGTATTTTTAAAATCGATAATTTATGCTCCCACAAGATAAAAATCCTGATACCGCCCTAATTGTTAGGCATATAAAGGCTATTACCTCTACTCAATAGTTATTTGAATGTGCTAGATAATTGGTTCTTATCATGCAGCTACTCATTAGGTGGCTTCATGATTCTAAGGGTTGACCCAAATAAATCAAATGATGGGCCCGTGATCGTTGAACACCATTTGCCCTATTGAATTTGAGGTTCACACAATAAACTAATAAAATGATGATAATGCGTCTCAAAAAAGGGGCCAAAACTATCTCCACAAACACAATTAAAGATAGCATATGATCACAAAAAATCATAGACAAACACACCCTTGGCCAAGGTGAGTAATGTAGCTATAAAAGATTGTTAAAGCAAGCTTTATAAGTCCATAGCATTTTTGGGTACGGTATCTAATTTGTTTTCTTATTTCCATTGCCTTAGAAAAATCACAAGATGCATACCAAACTTGTTAAGAATGATGAGGATTGGATAGCATCATGTTCCACATTTATGTACTTGTATATCATTATGTATGTGCATGTGCAAATATATCATACTTATAATTGCAAATGCATCCAAGTGGGAGTCTGCAACAGTATCTGTAATCATATATGTACATGACTAAGCTGGTATTCGAATTCAAATGTGTCATGATATGCATGTTTGAAGGTATGGGGTATGAACAGTATACAGACAGTTGTAGTATATATCAATGAATTGGCTCTGTCGGTGCCTAGGTATGTGTGGCATTACGCATATGCCACGTGTTGATTAATATATTTTTATGTGTACTAATTTATATAGTAATCTCTTGAATGATCAACTAACAAGTAACAAGAATTCACCAAAGCATGGAGTACACCAAGTTTGGGAAGTTTTAACTTTATAATGATTAATCCTAGAACTCTAACGTTTAGAATGATTCCTAGCTCTACGGAATGCTAAGAGAATACTCCTAATTTCCAACAATATAATGAAAAATAATTCAAGCATTCAAAGCTGAACATCCTTCACACATTCACGGAGTGCCAAAATATGCCTTATAGTATAATCATAGCAGCTGAATCATTCTTTACCCTTAGAGCCAACTTCAAATGGTAACGATGTACTCAGTGATCGAAGTCAAGAATTGAAACAGATGACCAAAAGCAGAAAGAATTATGATTTCCTTAAACCTTTTGATAGGTTAAGAGAAGACTACTTATTTATAGTGGTATCTGCAGTACAGAGACATGATATAGAAAGAAGTTAGCAAAAATCTGTTGAGACAAGTAGTCTCAATGCTTCTCACTGATGCCCAAAAATGGTACCTCGTGTGAAAGAAAAAAAAAGTTGAATTTCTTTTAAGTACTTATAATTTTTTCCGCTCGATAAGAATTTCTGGGCTCCATTTTCCATGATGATTGCTTCAAAAGGGCTTTGCCTCTGTTTTCATATATTATTACCCGAATGAATAAACAAATAACAAAGAAATCCCTTACCAGCATAACTACATGCTTTGGTTTGCAAGAATTTTTTGCGTTGATGAAAGCACAAAACCTGCATGATCTAAGTCAGCCAAATTTGTTGCTCTCCCATTATCCACTTTCAGAAGACTGTTTATGCTCTCCAAAGTTGAACAAGCTGTAGTTAATTGGAATGCACCAAGAAGTTACTCTAACTAAAAACATCACTCATGTCCCTCCAAAGACAAATGGAAATTTCAAAGGAATTGAACAAAATAGGCTAACATCTCATGCCGCACTCAGCAAGGTTCATAAAGCTCAACCCAAATAGTTGGGATGATGAAATGATGACGATGAACTATTGTACCGAGGACCCGACATACTAAGGCTAGAAATCTCTGCACCATGAACTTTATACAACAGAAAATTTGTAACTCAAAGAACCAATACACAAAATAAGAATAGCCTTCCATGGCATATCATTTGCCGTTGCAAAGCATGTGGCATTTAAAATTTTCTATCACATCCAACATATTTATAAACCAACACAAAGAGAAATCAACTGCTAAGCTACAGTTCTCCGCTTAAGAAAGTACATTTCAAGGACAATGTGGAAATGGATGAAAGTGCATGCCCATATACCTACATTGAAAAATATTACACTCTAAAAGTTGGGATTTTTATTTCTCCAAAGGCAAATAAGAAGGAAGAGTAAAAACCCCTTAAATCTTCCATCGTAGCCGCTGTATGGCAGTTGTATGTAAAGGGAAAACCATAGGTATAACACGATAACTCAAGATAACGCTCGCTAAGGCAATGCCAACAAGAAAACGGTTTAGAAACCGTACCCACAAACGCTAAGAGCCTCTTTTTCACCTACATAAAGATATACCTTAAATAAAGGGAAAAGGTTCGAGCAAAAAAGAACAAAAATGGGAAAAATAAACGACAGAAATCACCAGCATTGTCCGAGAAAAGAGAAACACAGAAGCATACTTACCTGAAAAAATCGATTCCATGGCAAACGGATCTTCCCCCGAGGAGTTGAAAAGGCGCCTCCTTTCTTAAGCCAAAGGCTCCATGAAAGAGATAGGAGGAAGGAGGCGGACTTCCATAAGGAAAGATACGAAGGGGAGAACAGAGGGAAAGAAAGAGAAAAAGGGTTGAGTGAGAGCGAGAGTAATGGAAGAGTAATGAGAGGGAGAAAAGAGAAAAAGGGGGAGTTGGGATACTGCAAAATTATATTATAGTTTACCACAAATGGAAAAGCATGCCATTGGCGCTGCTGACGGAGAGGAGTGGTTGGTGCGTCCAGCGAGCCAAAAGATAAAGAGAGAGAGAGAGAGAGAGACCGTGCCCTTTGGTTATTTCGAATGGGGAAAACCGGAAAAAAAATCGTGCGTCTCCTCATGCAAAGCGAACGCACTCTCTTATGCAGCGCTTTTAAATAAAACCGGACCGGACCGGCCGGTTCAACCGGTTGAACCGCGAACCGGCTGGCCAGCCGGTTACGGTTCGCCTGAGAACCGTTTTCGCGTCGAACCGGCCTCGGACCGTTCGAACCGCCGGTTCGACCGATGAACCGGAAAACCGGCTCCGATTTCTCAGAACCGTTTTCGCTTCGCGTCGAAGGGTTGGCTTCACTGGCGGATGCTGGCCCCCACTGATTTTGGTTTGAACATCAACTGACTTTGGTATAACATCAAATTAATATTATTTATGATGTTTCAAATATATGATAAATCAATTATTTTCTTACCTTTTTCGTCGACCCTCTTCAATTCACAAAATATATTTATTAGAACAAAATCGTGCAAAGTTCGCAAGTCTACACTTCCCATACTCGTCCCACCCATTAGAAGCCTCAAGCTGGCATCGTCTGTTAAACGGCTGAATATGCATTTGTTTATATATAAAAAAGTACATCAACTCCACACGGTGTGGGACTAAACCCCACAGCTTTTTGCCCTTTTTTGTTTTCCTATGGCCATGAGGAGATTAGCTGGAGAATAAAGTCAAAAAAATGAGGAGAGAGAGAGAGAGAGAGAGAGAGAGAGAGAAAAGCGGTTTAGTAACTTTTTTTTTTTTAAGCTTAAGTCACTTTTTTTTTTCCTTCTAATAATTAGTTATATTACAAAAAGTAAAAGTTAGAGATATGTCTAATGTATACTGTTAAAATTAAAAATATTAAATTAGTAAAAAAAATTAAATTAGTAGATTTAATTGTATTTATTTTTAAAACTCTAATTGATCCTATATGATTTTCCTTTAGATTTAAATGTTTGAATTTATTTGACTAACATTTCACTATTATATAAGTAAAAGTATTATAATTTTTTTCAATTTTTGTTATATATTTATAAATAATTGTGTCATTATTATAATATTTAAATATAATAAATATTTATTACGTCGTCCGGTTCGACCCCGGTTCGACCCCGGTCGAACCATCAAACCTCTAACCCCTCCTTCTTCCGGTTCATTGACCGGTCCGGTTTTAAAAGCCTTGCTCTTATGAGCTATATCGGCATTGCTGAAGAAAAGTGGAAAACTATTTACACGTAATACTTAAATTCTAGTGAAATGGGCTGTACTGTGTTTCATTTAAAACCGCCGGTCTATCTCATAAGTGGATGAAAATTTTTCAAAATTGATGGGACGTTAATTAAATATTTGAATTGAATTTTATGAAAAATTGTCTAAATTTAGTTGAGAGTTTAAGAAAATCCACAACTCTCCTTGGCCTATTGGTTGAGAGCTTAGGCTTCCAACTAAGAGGTCCAAGGTTCGAGTCTATGTGTATGCGTTGTGTGTATGAATTTGCCTTTATTGACCTAAATGTCCAAAAAAAAAAAGAGTTTAAGAAAATCGGATCGGACGTAGAATCTAAAAAAAAATTAGAATTCTATAATTTGATCGGATTGAACTAAGGTTAAATTGGATGAAGTAATAAATATAAAAATTATTTAATAAAATTTAATTGATAGAATAATCATGTAATAATATAAATATTTTATTAAAATAAATTAAATTCACAAATTAATATTATCTTGTATAATTTTAAATTTAAACATATTCAATCTTTAAATTTAATTCAAATTAATAAAAAATAGCTTATAAATTTATAAATTAATGTAAAATATTATTAATCTATGTTATATGTTTAGTATAATTATATATTAAATTCATATTATAAATTTACATTTATAAATTATTAAGATTACATTATTTATTATTTATAATAAAATATTTATTTAATTTTATAATACATAAATAATAAATAAATTATATAATTTATTTAATATTATTAATTAAAAATAAATGATGTTTATATGATAAAAAGATTAATTAAAAATATAAACTTAAGAAATATGAACTTCAATTTATTTAGTCATATATCACTTAGAAACTTCCTCTTGATAATGTTTATATTATTTTTTGGGATTTGGATGAGATAAGAACTCATATGAAGTAATAGAGTCAAGTGAACTACTTAGCTAGAAATTCTTTATTAAAAAATTAAGCATTTTAAATTTAAATTAATTTATTAAATTATAAGTATGAATTAATATTTTTATTCTTAAATGTATTAAATTAATTTATTTAATTATTTAAATAATTCAAAAATTGAATTGGCCGATTCAAGGGAACTAGGACCAGTTCGTCGGTTGAGCTAGCGATTATGGTCAGTTCAACCTAGTTTGATACATAAACAATTTCCAGGATGAACTGAAAAGGCTTTAAGATCAGTTCACGATTGAACCAATCGGACCGACCAGTCCGGTTCGAATTTTAAATCTCTGGTTAGTTTTAGTATTCTATCATAGCAATTCTAATAATTGGTACACCCTAAATTTTATATGGTGCTAAGGAGAGAGAAATATATATGTATAAGTTACACAAATAAAGAGATAAGAGTAGTAAGGATTTAGTTCAAGTGAAGTGTATTAAGAATGTATATCAAAAAGTACTTTTCTTACAAGATTATATTCAACAAATGCGGCTAAGATATTTTGCTTAACTTTTTAATGAAGATTGTGAGAATACGACTGACTTTAGTGACCTTAGCATCTTAAATAAAATAAAAATTTAAATTTTTATCGGCGTATTAGTAAAACCAAATTTAAAAAGGTTTTAAAGAAAATGAATGGTGAAAAAGCTATTTGGATCTGATGATATTCCAATAGAGGTGTGGAAATGCTTATAAGATAAAGGAATTTCTTTGCTTGCTAAACTTTTTAATACTATTTTGAAGACTTATAAAAATATGTCAGATAAGTGGAGAATGAGTACGTTAATTCCTATTTTTAAGAATAAAGGTGATGCACAAGATTGTGCGAATTATAAAGGAATTAAGTTAATGTGTCATACTTTAAAACTATGGGAGTGAGTTTTGGAGAGTAGGTTGTGGCGTGATACTAATGTTTCTCAAAATCAATTTGGATTCATGCCAGGTAGGTATACTATGGTACATTTATTGAGAGGTTTCATAGAGAAATATAGAGAGAATAAGGACGATATACATATGATATTTATTGATTTATAGAAAGCATATGATAAAGTTCCAAGAGAAGTGCTATGGAGAGTTCTTGAAAAGAAAGGAGTTAATAATGTTTATATTCAAATCATTAAAGATATGTATGCATGAGCAATTTATTGTGTTCAAATACAAGGTTGTTTGACCAAGCATTTTCCTATTTCGGTTGGATTAGATCAAGGATCAACCTTAAGCCCATCTCTTTTTGCATTAGTCATGGATGTTCTCACTAAACATTTGCAAGAGGATGTACCTTGGTCTATGCTTTTTTCTAATGATATTCTTCATGTTGATAAGACTAGAGAGGGAGTTGAAGGTAAACTTGAATTATTGAGGTCAACCCTAGAGTCTAAAGGTTTTCGCTTGAGTAAATCTAAAACTGAATATATAGATTGTAAATTTAGTAGTAATAGACCTAGTGGGGGGATTGTGACTTTGGACGATCAAGTCGTTAATAAGAGTACACATTTTAGATATCTTTGATCTGTTGTTCAGAGTGATGTTGAAATTGATGGGGATATTATCAGTAGAATTAATTTGGGCAGTTGAAGTGGAGGAATGCATTGGCCTTGTTGTGTGATAGAAAAGTCCCCCTCAAACTTAAGGGAAATTCCATAAGATGGTGTTGTGACGTACAATGCTTTATGGTGCATAATGTTGGCCATTAAAAGAGAAGCATAATACTAAGTTAAGTGTTGCAGAGAAGATGATGCTCAGGTGGATGAGTGGATTTACCCTTAGAGACGTGATAAGAAGTGAGCAGATACATGAAAAGGTTGGAGTAGCTCCATTAGAAGACAATATTAGAGAGAGTCGCTTTAGATGATTTGGTCACATAATACGATGGCCTTCCGATGACCAGATTAAGAAAGTAGAGGTATTAGATTTGACTTATATTAAGAAAGGTAGAGGTAGTCCTAAAAAGGTTTGGTTAGGAAATATTAAAAATGATCTTTCTTTATTAGATTTAAATGAGAATTGACTTGTAACTGGACACAATGGAGAAAAATGATTCATGTAGCTGACCCCACGTAGTGAGACAAAAGCTTGATGTTGTTGTTGTTGTTGTTGGTACACCATAATTTATGTTTTTTTGAATATATGAGTGAACTTAAAATTTAGCACTAATTTGTGGTTTGGAGAAACAATATTCTTCAATCATTAGGCATGAATCCTTTTACAATGCATCATAATTTGAATTACTGCATGTCATGAGGAAAACATATTTTATTGGATATCACTTAGTGTTAATATGAATAGTCTACTTCAATTTAACATAATTATTGTAAAATGCCAAGAACATTTCTTCAAATGATGTATTCTATTTTTTTAATTATGATGAAGCTTTAGTGATTATAAAAACTTTTATTTGATCAATTACAATCTTTTGTGTGTATTCCAATTAATATTTATATCATATTCATAATGGATTATCTTATAGTAAAGTATGATTTAAAAAATATTCTTCTCATCAGGACACGTTCATTGACATTTAAATTGCATGAATCGGTGTTAGTTTGGAGGTTAAGTTAGATATAAAATCTTCAATGCTAAATTGCCACGCTTTATATTTCAATGAATGGTCATATAAAAGTTTTGATTGTCATAATGATTATTCATCATATATAACTCTGTAATATATAACGACTAATATATATATATATATATATGATAGCATGTGCATATTGATTGATGGAGCATACTCTCTTATAGTACTAGATAGAAACATAATGAACTCGCACGTATAAATAAAAAAGGTTTTGGAAAAAAAATGAAAAAGTAACTACCTTGATTGTTACTATTTTAGACGATGGCTGGCGTGGCGGTTGTATTATTTATAAAAGGATAAATATTTTATATGTGTCACGTATAGATAGGAATTATATTGACAGTCATACTCAAAAAGAATAGAAGTATTTTAAGTTTTAAAGTAAGCATGCATATCTAAAGGCCTTGTATTACTATAATTTATAAGCATGACATACTCTATATTTACAAAACATTTGTAAGTATTATTCATAGAACATAAATGAGTAATAGATGAGAAAATGTGTATCATAGGCATGACACTACAATAGAAAAGTAATTATCAAAATTAGTTATAATATTTTTTTTGATGCATTTGAGATTTTAGTGGCTCTTTCATTGTATTGGAAATAGTTGGAAAATGAATGTTTAAAACCATCTAACCATCTATTCATGTCTCATTAATTTGAGCCCTCTAGGGCAGATTATGATAAATGTGGTATCAGAGTCCAATGATTGTCCTTGGAATATGAGTCTAATGATTATCTTAAGAATATAATTCATAATTAAAGAGACATAAGAATGATTCATAAGAAATTTAGAGATAGATAGTATGAATAATTATCTTATATAAATATATCAAGTGTATGGATGATCAAGAGGATGTAACTGATAGAAATATGGTAAGAGAATAAGTACCACCTGAGGTTAGGGTTGTCAATTATTGACACGACCTGATAACCTAAACTGAACCCGACCCAAAAACTTCAGGTTTGGGTCGACCCATTCAACAAATGGGTTGGTTCAGGTTCCAAATTTTGACTGTTTAAAAAATTGAGTTGGGTCTGGGTCAACCTAGTCAACCCGCTAATCCAAATTTTACTCAATTTGACCCGGACCCCACCCAGGCACGATCCTGCTCTCTGCATGGCGCACGTAGTTTCCATTCGCGGCATAATAAATTCTCACTAGGGATGCAAGACAATTGTTAGGACTCATTCGCATGTCACCAAATATCCCTACCACAAGCCTCCTGTGAATGTTCTAACTTTCAATCACACTATCCAACCCAATCCCCCACCAATTTGGTCAATAGCTTGCTTTATACTCCACCTCCAGCTCTTCACACCATCATTAGACCAGCCATCACCTCCAACCGCTCGCAAAGTTAGCCCCCAAAATTATTTTTAACGTTATGGATTCAATTTTGATACTCTCGAATTCAAACATACCCTATAAAATTAATTTAGAGACATCTTAAGCATTTTGGAGCTTAATTTTTTATTCCAATCACTGTGCCAATTTCAACAAACACTAAAATTATCATCAAAAGTAATTTATTTGGTTCATGGCCTTGAGTGGAGGTTAATTTTGATATTTAGGGACTGGTACCGCCTCGTAAGTTATATGATACTAACATTTAGCTTCGATAAAATTTTGAAAATGCTCCATTGCATATTTTTGAACTCTACAAGCTTTGACATCCAAAAATAATATATTCCAAACTATAATTTAGGTATACTTATAGCTAAATTGAACATCTCACGGAGACAAACTCAAGGACACTAAATTTAGCCCAATCGTAGCCCAAATAGGCCCAAATAAAGTGCCAAACAAATTTAAAAGCTTTAGAGCATCAATTGAATAGTCAAATAATATCCAAAAAATGATATTCTTATAGTCGAATCAAGCGACTCAGTGAGAAGAATACAATGAGATTAAGATTGCTTAATTTTGACATTATTAAGGCACTTATATATTGAATAGAACATTTCATGATTCAGGAAATTAATATTAGTCGTTCGATGGAATACTACAAATTTACCCTAGATACTCTTCATATTTATTGAACATGTCACTCTCAAAAAATTATAAATAGACTCATATTCTGCACATAAAGGGGGAGGGGGAAGAAAAGAAGAAAATAGCTATAAGTCTTAAATAATCCTGGAGCTCCACCCTTGTACCACCGCCGAAGAATCCATGCCATTGTCGCCCAATTATGATCCTTCCGACCTTCCTTGCCTATCGACTATGTTCCATCTAACTACCATCGCTCGACTGCTATCCCTCTAACCACCGTCGCTCGACTTTGGTCCCTTTGACTATCGTTACTCAACTACGATCATTCTGACCACCGTCACCATACTACGGTCATTTCAACCTCCGTTGTCCGCCAACTATGAACCCTCTAACCATATTCGGATGACTAATCTCCATCTCAAGTTGACTTTGGTCCCTTTGACCATCATCGCCTGACTATGGTCCTTCGGACCACCGTGGCCCAACTATGGTTCTTTCGACCTTTGTTTCTCAATTATGGTCCCTCCGATCACCGTCACCTCATTAAGGTCCTTCCAACTTCTGTCACCAGCCGATTATAATCCCTCTAACCAATGTCGCTCAACTACACTCCTTTTAATCATCGTCACTAGAATACGATCCTTCCAACCATTATTGCATGTCGACTATGGTCCCTTCAACCATCATCACTCGACTACAAATCTTTCAACCTCCATTGCTTGATGGATATGATCCATTCGACCACTATCACCCAACTAACATCCTTCCTATCATAGTCTCCTTATTATGGTCATTCCGACCTCCGTCGCCTGCCAACTATTATCCCTATGACCACTGTTGACCGACTACAGTCTTTTGAACCTCTATTTCATGACTATGATTCTTCTATCCTCCGTCACCTGACTACGGTCTCTCCAATCACTGTCGCCCGACTACAACCACTATCATCTAACTATGATCTTTCCAACCTATGTCGCTTGCTGACTATGATCTTTTTTACCATCATTATCTGACAATGGGCCTACTAACCAAAAAAAGTAGGATAACACTCTTGAAAACAACTATCATGTCATTCTCCAACTATATAATGTGCTCTATACAATATGTATTTGTTAGATTGAGCTAACCTCCGACATGTTAACTGGGCTAAGCCCTATGGTTTTTGCATTTTTAGGGTTTTCCATGAAAAAAATTTATGCCTCTTATGACTCTTGCATCCCTCGCTCTCTTATCTGTGTGTGTGTTGGATGTTTGTACAAAACTAAGAAGCGAAACCTTATCTCTCTCTACCACAGCAAATGTTCCAGGACAGTAAACCTTATATCTCTCTACCACCGCAAACGTTCAAGGACCCAACAATGTTCAAGAGAACAAACTTTATAAATTATAAGAGATTTTAAATAATTAGTGATAAATAAACATATTAATGATGATATATCTTATAATGATAAAGAATGAAAATTTATTTAATAAAAGTAAAATTTAAATATTTTTTAAAGAAATATTAACTATAATTATATTATGACATTTTCATTAATTTTAAAATTATATAATAGAAGAGAGAGAGATATATAGAGAGAGAGAGAGAGAGAGAGAGAGAGAGAGAGAGTTTATTTTTGAAAATTTAATTAGGAAATTGAATTATATTCTAAAAGAATAAGTTTTAAATAACGAGTTACGTAAATTAGGAGCAATTTGTCATTTAAATTTTGATAAAGGTGCTGAGAAAAAGCGAAGTATCATAATATCTAGATTCGAGCTAGGTCAGTGCTCATATTCCTAATCTTACAATAATTATATTATTTTCTCTAAATTGGCTGCATTGAATCAATTGACATTGGTTAGTCATTTATTATTATAAAATTCATAATATCTAGATTCGAGGTCAGTGCTCATATTCCTAATCTTACAATAATTATATTGTTTTCTCTAAATTGGCTGCATTACATCAATTGACATTGGTTAGTCATTTATTATTATAAAATTCCCATATTATATTTCAATGAATGGTCATATTGAAATTTTGATAGCCTGCTTGATTATCATTATAAAAACTTATTGAAAGAAATATAAATGAAATGGCTATATAGAAATATATGCTTGCTTATGTATTTAGATTGATGGAGCACACTCCCTTATGAAAAAAAAGCTTTAGAAAGAGAAATGGAAAGAAAAATGGGAATGGAAGAATAATCGTTTATGTTACAATATTAGAATGTGGCTCATGTTAATGTTATATTAGGAAATTACAAAAACATGATATATGTGTCATGTATAAATTAGCATAACATTGATGATCATATTTAAAATGAATAAAAGTATTTTATATTTTGAAATGATCATGCTTATTATTATAAATTCTTTGTATTACTATAATTTAAAAATATGACATACTCACTGAGTTATGACTCACTCTATATTTACAAAATATTCACAAATATTATTCAAGGAACCATATGAAATAATTTAGAAGACTACTACGTACATAAAATTATATGCAAATTTGGATTCAAAGACGAGTGATGGTGATTTGGTAATGGATTTGACTGCTGCTGCATTTTTTTATGGTACCTGATTTAGCTCCCACCTAACATATTATGAAAAAGAAATCATGCATGAAATGTTAACAGAGCTGAAAATGAAAAGAACGAAACATTTTGTTTTTGAGGGAGCCCAAATCAATACTGCAAATTATAGGCTTGACAAAATAAACAATACAGTAATTATTAATAAAAAAATCAGTGACAATAATAAGTCTAAAACTTATGACTGTCATTAACAACTATTAAAAATAGTAAATTTGACTGATGAGTTTCTTCATGTGTTTCTGATACCACGAATTGATCTAAGAGATCAATATGCTCTTTTAGGGGTGGAGCTAATTTTATTTTTGAGGGTGGGTAAAGCTAGTGGCAAGCATTAAGAGAAGCGCAAATGGCTGAAGTTTTTAGCGGATCGCAGGGAGGCTGAGTCGAAGTAGAAGTCTGACAAATATGAACTAGCTAGATAGAAGAAAAAATGAGCATGAGAAACGATGAGTGGTTGGGTAGTTGGGCTTATGTGAATTGCATTTGGATTGGATGTGAACAAAACTATTTAAGATAGGGCAAAAAAAAAAGTTTAGGAAGGGCAAATTTTCAAAATTGTTCTCCCTTATAAGTAAAACTTAATTTTGAAGCCGACTCAATATGGTTCTGCTTAAGGGTGTCAATATTTGGCATGACCTAATAATCCAATCCAAAAATTTTGGGTTAGGGTCAACCCGTTTGTCGTATGGGTTGAGTTCGGTTTCAACAAATTGTCCCATTTCAAAAATTGGGTTAGTGTTGACCCGAAAACTCGAGAATGACCCAAAACCGACCAGCACCCCAACTCCCGCAGTCCCGCCGTACCACGCTCAGGTTTGCACCAGACCGAACCCTAGGGCCTAGCTCAACACCAAGCCACTCCGCCGCTCCCGCTGGCCCGCACTGCACCCTAGATCGCTAGTCATTAGTGTCTGGCTCCACCGCACTGCACCCTAGCTCCCGAACACCCAGAGGGTGAGAGCGAATGCGGGCGCGTAACAAGCGTTCTCACTCGAGTACTCGACTTGGTAAAATTCGGGTTACCATGTCAGGTCTGGTCAACCCGGTAACCCGACAGGTCGGGTTCATATCTGAACTTTCGACCCGTTTACAAAACCGTGTTGGGTTAGGGTCTATCCATTTGAACCCGGGTCAGTTCTGAATTCGACCCGTACTTGACCCAAAACCCTATTTTGACACCCCCTAGTTTCTCTCCTATTCTCCTTCCATCACATCAATAAGCTCAGTCTACACATTTCAGAAAATTAAATATATTCATCACCACTTGGTGGTATAGCTGAATCAATTCAATATCAAAACTTGATAATTAAAGTTCTTACAGCTTTAGAAATACATTTCTAAATATAATTTGATCCCATTAATCTTATCTTCTTCGCTGCATTTTTATTAAGTAATAAAGGTCTAAGGATTGTTAATATAATGAATCAGCCTCCCTACCTCAATAGATAATATTTGCTGACAATGGCTGATGAGCCTCCCTAGAATAAAAATTGTTATTAACTACAGGGACTCTCATGACTGATCTGCTCTACTCTGCCAAGATTTCAGAGCTGTGTTGTTTATGATGAGAAAAACAAATCACAAATTGCTATTAATCTGACAGTTCTGACAAATTTTTATCAGAAACTGATCAAGCTGATCTAAAGTAGTACTTAGGCTGGACTTTCAATGGGATTTAGAACCATTTTGTCAGTTAAATGATAGAGCAGTGTGAACAGTGTTGTCAATATTTTGAGACAATAAAGCATTCATGCATGAGGATTAAGATCAGAAGAAAAAAATATAATTTGAAGTAATAAAGAAAGAAAACATTTTTAAGCAGGAATGATTTGTGATTAACAAATTAAATAGGCTGAGAAGTTCATGGATGAAGAGGCGGGATCGAGGGGTTGTTTGGGACAGCTTTTTTGTTGCTTTGTTTTTCAGACATCATACACAATTTAGTTTGACTATTATTTTCTTGTTATTTTCTCGCTACTTTTTCCAAAAAATTTTTATGAAAAGCTAAGTTATTTTTTTATGAAATTGATTGTAAGGTTATTTTCTCATAATAACTTAACAACAAATTTTGTAAAACATTGTAGCCATCTCAAATGGACAATCAATAACTTTTTTTATACAAAATATATATTTTTTTTTTTTTTTGAACCAAGCCAAAAATAACAATTCGAGAACTAACAAGAAAGAGACAATCAATATAGAATGAAGCAAAAGCTAGCCGGGCTCAATCATTGGCAAGAAGCATTCTGCAAACACCCAGAAGCAAGGCAAGAACCATCCAGAGTAGGAATCAAGCAACAACCACTAAACATATAAATAGGAACCACCACCAATGGTTGCCAGCAAGCCACGGCCGACCAGGAGTTGAACAAAAGGTCTCCACATCATTAATCGGACTTCGAAGAAAAAGCAATAACAACAAGGCAAGCCCCCAACACCACCAAAATAGACAAGGAGCCCTTCAATCACCAACCAAAGAAATAAGCCATTCCCAACCAAACATATCACCACAGAAGACCCAACTCAAAAAAG
This sequence comes from Dendrobium catenatum, assembly GCF_001605985.2. Lineage (NCBI taxonomy): Eukaryota > Viridiplantae > Streptophyta > Magnoliopsida > Asparagales > Orchidaceae > Dendrobium > Dendrobium catenatum. Next base: position 1,226,688 of record NW_021320146.1, on the reverse strand, counting down.
TCTTTTTTTTTTTTGGATTTTCGACGATCACGCTTAACACTCTTTTTTAGATACAACATTTTCAGCAAATTGAATAATACTTAATTCAAAATTATCCCGCGAGTCCAAATCTTTCTCGATAATTTCCTCCCCGCCATCTGAAGAATTGTCAATATCTAACCAGTCACTATGCATCACCTCATAATCCCTTGATTTACTAGAAAGATGAGCAAACGAAGCATCACTAGACAAATATATGCACCTCAATAATAGGCACAACAGTTTTATCCATAAGAACAAATCCATTAGAAAAGGAAGCATTAAAATGAGCGGGATTATCCAAATCATTACCAACCTCACCACTATCAACATGCACAATCTCAACTATAGGTGGAACAAAATCATCAACCACACGGTCTCCTGACTCCATAGGGACAAAATAATCAAAAGCTGCAGCTTCACGGCCCACTAGCTTCAAAAAAGCAGAACTACAATCCACGACATTATCATCCGCCACAACATTATCAACATTATATATATTGAAAATTTAATTAGGAAATTGAATTATATTCTAAAAGGAAAGTTTAAAATACCGATCTAGATAAATCAAGAGCAATTTATCATTTAAATGTTGATAAAGGTACTAAGAAAGAGTGACGTATCATAATATCTAGATTTGAGGTCAGTGCTAATATTCCTAATCTTACACTAATTATATTATTTTCTCTAAATTGGCTGCATTGAATCAATTGACATTGGTTAGTCTATGATTATCATAAAATTTCCATATTATGTTTCAATGAATGGTCATATTGAGGTTTTGATTGGCTGCATGATTATTCATCGGATGTATTATAAAAGTTATTGAAAGAAATATAAATGAAATGACTATATAGAAATTATTGCATATGTATGTAGATTGATGGAGCACACTTCCTTATGATGTTGATGTGGTATGCTGAGGAAGAAGCAGGTTCACAAGAGCTGAACAGTAACGAAGGCAATGGAACAGCAATGACTAAGGCCAAATAGTATATTTCATCAACTACTGAACTCATCTTCTCAAAGAGAAGAAATACAAAACCAGAGAGCTAAAAATAGCTCTACAAGCAAAGAAAGTGCTTGTACTAACTACTAAAAACGGTAATCACTAGTGGAGCAGCCTGCAACTTTAACAGAAAGGAAATAACATAAAGCAAATAATTAAACATAATATAAAAGTATTTAATTTTAACGATAACTCATCCAACGGTGAGGATGCTCCGCATCATTCTCCCCCTCCATCTGAAGAATCTGAATCTATTGATGAGAGATTGGTAGGAGCTTCGTAGGGCGGATGGTACATAACAAGATCCCCGATGTTGAAAGTAGATGAAGTATTGTAGTGACTCGGCAGATCGATCACATAAGCATTCGGATTAATCTGTTTGAGTACCGCAAATGGACCAATCTTTCTCAGACTTAATTTGGATTTGTATGCCTATGGAAAGCGTTCGCGCCTCATCCTGATCATAACTAGGTCCCCGGGCTTAAATTCCCTTTCTCTGCGGTTTCTGTTGGCATCCTCTTTATATTTATCATTGGACTCCGCCAATTTCTCCCGGACCTCTTAGAGCATTTTTTAGAATTGTGCCGCAAAGTCGGCGGCGGGCTTACTAGAGCATTTAGGTAAAACGGCGAGGTCAACCGTGTGATTCGGAAGCTTCGTATACACTATGCTGAATGGGCTCTTTCCGGTGGACCGGTTAGTCATACTGTTATAGGCAAACTCTGCCTGTCCCAAAAGATCGTCCCATGACTTTGGATGCTCCTGTACTAGCAACGAAGCATATTACCCAGGATTCGATTGATGACTTATGTCTGCCCATCCGTCTGAGGATGGTACGCCGAGCTGAGTTTGATGTCGGTGTGTAGACGCTTCCATAGCTCCTTCCAAAAATGACTAGCAAATTTAACATCACGATTGGATGTGAGACTTCGGGGTAGTCCATGAAGTCGGACGACTTCTGCGAAGAAGATGCAGGCTACATTTAAGGCATCGAAGGTCTTCTTGCACGGCACAAAATGAGCCATCTTCGAAAAGCGATCAACCACGACCATAATAGAGTCATGACCGTGCTTAGGACACGGCAAGCCCATTAAGAAATCCAAGCTGAGATCTTCCCAAATGGTCTCCGGCGTTGGCAACGACAAGTACAGCCCGGTGAGTTGGCCACCCGTTTTATAGCTTTGACAAATTGGGCATCTCTCGACGAATCACATTACATCTCTATGCAAATGCGGCCAAAAAAATCGTGCTTGTAGCTGCAAATAAGTGTTCCTCCTTCCCACATGAGCCACAAGTCCACCACAGTGAACTTCCTTGATTAGCTGAGGACGCCAGGAAGAATCAGGGATACATAGCTGATTTAATTTGAATAAGAATCCATGCCGGATTGAGAAATCCTTGATGGGTTTTCCTTGCACACAGTCCGCCCAAATTTTAGCGAAGTCCGAATCCGCATCATATAGGTCTTTCAGGCATTCCAACTCGGTGATTTCTGTTTGTAGTTGAACGAGGAGTGCATTGCGTCGACTAAGCGCATCCGCGACAATATTTTGGGCTCCCGACTTATGCTTCAACACAAAGGAGAATTGCTGTAAAAACATGACCCATCTTGCGTGCATATGATTAATGTGTTTTTGATTGTTGATGAACTGTAATGCTTGGTGATCGCTACATAGAACAAATTCTTGGTGGAATAAATATGGTTCCCATTGCTTCAATACTCGCACCACCACGTAGAGTTCCTACTCGTACACGCTCCATTTTTGTCGGGAAGGACAAAGTTTCTCACTGAAGAACTCGACTGGTCGATTGTCTTGGCTGAGTACTGCTCCTATTCCGATGCCGGATGCGTCCGTATCGACGTGAAAAGGTTTTTCAAAGTTGGGTAGAGCTAATACAGGAGCAGACGACAAAGCTTGCTTAATTTCTTCAAAGCTGTGTGCTTGATCAGCTCCCCAGCTGAAGTTTTTAGACTTCAAACAATTAGTGATCGGAGCCATCATCGAGCTGAAGTTTTTGATGAACCGATGATAGAAATTGGCCAGTCCATGAAAACTTCGCACCTCCGTGAATGACTGGGGCACTGGCCAATTCGTAATAGCTTCCACCTTGCGCTTGTCAACTTGTACACCTGTGCCCGAAACAACAAAGCCAAGAAAGTATACAGCGGGAGCAGCAATTTCACACTTGTATTTAAAAATAGCTGCTTCTGTCGTAGCACCGTGAAGATGTTCCCCAAGTCTACTACGTGCTCGACCATAGACACACTATAGACCAAAATGTCATCAAAGTAGGCAACACAGCAAATGTTGATAAACGGTTTGAGGATGTTGGTCATTAGGCGCATGAATGTGGACGACGCGTTGCACAGCCCAAACGGCATGACTTTCCACTCGTACAATCCTTGTCGCGTCTTGAATGCTGTTTTCCACTCGTCGCCTGGTCTAATCCAGATTTGGTGGTAGCCACTGCGGAGGTCCAGCTTAGAGAACACAGTGGCCCCAGACAGCCTAGCTCTCTAGAAGTTCTTCCACTCGTGGAACAGGGAACCTAAACTTCACTGTGATTTTGTTAATTGTGCGGCTGTCCATGCACATACGTCAAGAACCATCCTTCTTAGGAACGAGAAGTGCCGGGATGGCACATGGGCTCAAACTGTGCTGGATCAAGTTGTTCTTTAGTAGGTCATCCACTAGCTGTTGCAGAATTTGATGCTCCTTTGGACTGAGGCGATGATGAGGTAAATTCGGGAGGGTCGATCCGGGTACAAAATTGATCTGGTGTTGAAGATTTCTTAAAGGAGGTAGAGAAGAGGCTCCCTTCGTTAGAATGTCCTGGAATTGCTCTAACAATTGCTCCACAGACGACTGATCACCCGCATTGCTGCTTGGAACCGATTCATGAATGACCAACGCAAATAACAGAGTATCTTCTTTCCAGGATGACAATAGACCGTTACATGTGACTAAGTGCAAAGCAGGGGTTGCCATTTCGGTCTTGTCCCCGACTCCAAAAGAATGTGGAAGAAACCGGAGCTGTTTACCTTTCCACTCCACAGCATAGGTATTAGCCCGTCCATCATATACATCCCCAACGTCAAATTACCAAGGCCGGCCAAGGATAAGATGGCATACATCCATCTCTACAACATCGCACAAGACCTCGCAAATGTAGTGCTTACCGATTGAGAACTGTACTCGGCATGTCTCCGTAACTGCAATTTTCATGCCTTTCTTCACCCAACTAATTTTGTACGGTTGGGGATGCTTTGTGGTCTTCAATTTCAGAGCGTGCACAATGGCACGAGAAATTACATTTTTCGTGCAACCACTGTCAATTAGGAGATCACAAACCATGCCAGTTATATTGCACTTGGTTTTGAAAATGGAATGCCTCTGAGAGTGGCCAAGCTTACGGGGAGCCAGCAACAATTTTTCAAGAACGCATACTACAGGTTCTCCTTCATCACCGATAATGTCTTCCACATCCGTATGCAGCTCTTCTTCAAGATGAGCTCCTTCCTCCTCAGCTTCCCCTTCCAACAATTGTAAATGTTGCTGGTTTGGACATTCGTTGGACTTATGTCCCGGTTGAAAACATCTGAAGCATTTGAGTCCCTGTGGTCGTGGATATGGATTCTCTCTGACTGGAAATTTCGGTTTGACTGGAGACCTGGGATCAGAATTTGGCTTAGCCGGATTAGACGATCCACCAGCATCAGCTACGGGTGGCATTTTATGAGCGATAGTTCCATGTGGTTTTGAGGCCTCAGCACCAACTTATGGGAATGGTCTTCTATGAGTATTGCTTCGCTGGTGTCTTCCCAATTGTATTTCGGCCTTGAGCGCGAAATTGACTGCTTCTGATAGGGACCAGACGGAGCTCAACTCTAGTTTATCCTGAATGTTGTCCTTCAGTCCGCCTATGTACCGAGCAACCAACTGATTAGAAGTCTCGTTGAGATCGTTTCTGGCCGACATACGGTAAAATTCCTCCGTGTACTCACTGACCGAACGACCACCTTGAACACAATGTTGATATTTCAAATACAACATCTGCTCATAGTCAGTAGGAAGGAAATGCCCCCGTAGAAGCTGCTTCATCCGGAACCAACTTCGTACTGCACCACGCCCTTCCCGTCGACGAGACTGCAGTAGTTGTGACCACCAAGCACTCACACCTCCCTTGAGGCGGCAGGCCACGTACTTGACCTGTTTCTCCAGTTCGATCTCCATGTAATCGAAGAACTTCTCTATGGAATGCTCCCAATCAAGATAATCCTCGATGTGCAATCGTCCATCGAAGAATGGTATGTCTAACTTAACTCGGAACTCGCGTTGATGCCGATCACGTCCAGTAAAACGGCGAGGACGCCGCTCCTCCAGATCCGCGTCCGAATCAGAGAATCCCTCCGGATTGAAACTAACACGTTCATCCTCAGAATCCGATAGCTCAGGAAGCAATGCCGGGCGCCGACGTCCACGATTTGGAAACAACCTGTTCCCATCAGTTGGCGTAACCGTTGGTGGTACAGGTCGCACCATTCACGGCAGTACATCTCCAGTTCGGACGAACGGTGGTTCACGCCATAAAACAGCGGTAAGACGATCTACTGCCGCAGCAATATCATCCAATATCTTCTCGACTCCAGCGTGCGCAGCCCAAAGTGCCTCCAGACTTCGATCTTCCTCGCTCGTCGCACGCTTGCTAGACTCTGCCATCTTTCCAAGCCGTTGGCTCTGATACCAAAATGATGTGGTATGCTGAGGAAGAAGCATGTTCACAAGAGCTGAACAGTAACGAAGGCAATGGAACAGTAATGGCTAAGGGAAAATAGTATATTTCATCAACTACTGAACTCATCTTCTCAAAGAGAAGAAATACAAAACCAGAGAGCTAAAAATAGCTCTGCAAGCAAAGAAAGTGCTTGTACTAACTACTAAAAACGGTAATCACTAGTGGAGCAACCTGCAACTTTAACAAAAAGGAAATAACAGAAAGCAAATAATTGAACATAATATAAAAGTATTTAATTTTAACGGTAACTCATCCAACGGTGAGGATGCTCCGCATCAGATGTTGTTTAAGAACGTAATATACCCGCATGCATAAATATAAAAAGTAAAAAAAAAAAAAGACATGGAAAGGAAAATGGAAATGGAAGAATCATCGTAAATGTTACTTTAGAATGTGGCTCATGTGACTGTTGCTTAAAAAACTTATAAAAATATTATGTATGTGCCATGCATAAATTAGCATAATATTAATGGTCATATTTAAAATGAATAGAAATACTTTATATTTTGAAATGATCATACATATTATTTTAAATACTTTGTATTACTGTAACTTAAAATTTTGATATACTTACTGAGCTGTGACTTGCTTAGGGCTGCAAGCGAACCAAACGTTCGACGAGCTACTCGTTGTTCGGTTCGCTTAAAGCTCGTTCGTGTTCGTTTAATTAACTAAACAAACAAACTTGAACAATATTTTGAATACTCAATTATTAAATAAACAAGCTATGTTTGTGAACAACATCATTTGAAGTTTGTAAACAAGCTCGACATTAAGCTCGATAAAAAGCTCGATTAGTATTCGATTTTGAACTTGAATATATGCACTAGCAAATATGATTCATGTTTAATATAATCGTTGACTTCTATTTTAAAGGTATGTCTGAAAATTCACCAAAGCAGTTAGGATTGACAGTTCATGATGTCCAAATTAATGTTGGGTGATCTTCAAGTCCAATAGTTTTAACAGAACATGTTAATGGACATCTAAAAGTAGAGCTCGTTCATGTTTATTTGTTTAAAGCTCGATAAGCACTAAACGAACGAACATGAACTGAACATGAACACTCATTATTTTAAATGAACCAAACATGAACACAAACAATAAAGCTCGAACAAACATGAACCAAACTTGAACAACCTGATATTAAATGAACACAAACACGAACACTCACATACTCGGCTCGGCTCGGCTCGTTTGCAGCCCTAGACTTTCTCTATATTTACAAAATATTCACAAGTATTATTCAAAGAACCATTTGAAATAATTTAGAAGACTACTACATAAAATTATATGCAAATTTGGATTCAAAGACGAGTGATGGTGATTTAGTAGTGGATTTAATTGCTTCATTTTTTATGGTACCTGATTTAACTCCCACCTAACATATTATGGAAAACAAATCATGCATGAAATGTTAACTGGACAGAAAATGAAAACAACGAAACATTTTGTTTAGGATGGGGCCCAAATAATTACTACAAATTATAGGCTTGACAAAATAAGCAATACAGTTATTATTAATAAAAAAATAAATTATATTGAAAAATAAATCAGTAACAATAATAAGTGTAAAACTTATAACTGTCATTGACAACTATCAAAAATAGTAAAATTGACTGATGAGTTTCTTCATGTGCTTCTGATACCATGAATTGATCTAAGAGATCAATATGCTCCTTTAGGGGAGCCAGCTTTATTTTTGAGGATGGGCAAAGCTTGTGGCAGACATCAGAGAAGTGCAAATGGCTGGAGTTTTTAATGGATCGCAGGGAGGAGTCGAAGCAGAAGTCTGACAAATATGAACTAGCAAGATAGAAGAAAAAATGAGCATGAGAAATAATGAGTGGTTGGGCAGTTGGGCTTGTGTGAATTGGATTAGGATTGGATGTTAACAAAACTATTTAAGATGGGGCAAAAAAAAAGTTTAGGAAGGGCAAATTTTTGAAATTGCCCTCCCTTATAATAAAACTTAATTTTAAAGCCGGCTCAATGTGGTTCCGCTTAGGGATGTCAATATTTGATATGACCCGGGAATTTTGGGTTAGGGTCAACCCGTTTGTCATACAGGTCGGATTTGGATTCAACAAACTGACCGATTTAAAAAATTGGGTCAATTTTTGGTTGACCCGAAAACACGTGAATGACCCAAAACTAACCCGGACCCTAACTCTCGCAGCCCCGCTATACCGCGCTTGGGTTTCCGCCATACCGAACCCTATGGCCTAGCTTAGCACCAAACCACTCTGCCGCTCCTGCAGGACCCGCACACTGCACCCTATCTCGCTAGTCATTGGTGCTTGGCTCCCTCGCGCCCGCTCCAACTCTGCCCGTCCACGTGTAACACGAATCCCGCACCGCACCTTGGCTCCCCAGCACCAGGAGGGCGAGAGCAAACAACCACGCATAACGCGCGTTCTCACTCAAGTACTCGACTTGGTAAAATTCGGGTTACCATTTTGGGTCGGGTTAGGGGTGCAAACGAGTCAAGTGAAGTTGAATTTAGGCCCTTATTGAGCTCGGTTTGTTAGTTGGAAAGCGAGCTCGAACCCGAGCTCGTCGCACTGTAAATGAGCTCGAGTCGACTCACGAGCCATGGGCGAAATTTTTAAAGTTAAGCGGGATTTTTAAAATTTAATCAAAGTTTAGAAAAAAATTTATGAAATGTTTAACATTTAAATAAAACTTAGGTGATTTTTATGATTTTTTTAATATTTAATTTTAATAAATAAATAAACTTATTTTAAAAATATTAATATTTATTGTTTACTAAACAAGCTCGAACTTGAGCTTAGCTCGTGAGCTCGATAAGCTCGGCTCACGAGCCCATAAACGAGTCGAGCTCGAGCTGGCTCGGCTAACTTACACCTAGGTCGGGTCAACCCGGTAACCCAACAAGTTGGGTCTGGATCTAACCTTTCGGCCCATTTACAAAACCGTGTTGGGTTAGGGTCTATCCATTTGAACCCGGGTCATTTTTGTTAGAGTATCCTCTCAGCATTATTTAGCTATCCGGTTCTACTTATGTCAACTTGAGTATGGAAGCACTTTCTCTGTTTTCTCAGACTGAGCCGCAGGCCCTCTGGGCGGCTTTTGCTCAGCTTTTGTCTCCTGTATTGAGCCTTTTATACCGGCCAATATTCCCCAAAGCAATAGAGGAGACTAATGGCTAATTCTCTGTGAACCTTGCTCTCGGCTTGTTTCTTTCTGTTTTCCTCTTGCAGGTGAAGAAGATGAAAGTTCACAATTTTAGAGTTCGACCAGAATTTGACCTAAAATCCTATTTTGACACCCCTAATTCCGCTCCTATTCTCCTTCCATCACATCAATAAGCTCACTCTACACATTTCAGAAAATTAAATAAATTCAGCACCACTTGGTTTTATAGCGGGATCAATTCAATATCAGAACTTGATCATTAAAGTTCTTACAGCCTTAGAAATGCAGTTCATAATTTGATCTCATAAGTCTTAACTTCTTCTCTGCAGTTTTATTAAATAGTAAAGGTCTAAGGATTGTTGATATAATGAATCAGCCTCCCTACCTCAATAGTTAATATTTGCTGACAATGGCTGATGAGCCTCCCTAGAATAAAAATTGTTATTAACTGCAGGGACTGTCATGACTGACTGCTCTACTCTGTCAAGATTTCAGAGCTGTGTTGTTTATAATGAGAAAAACAAATCACAAATTGCTATTAATCTGACAGTTCTGACAATTTTTTATCAGAACTTGATCAAGCTTACTGTAAGCTCTCCTATTTCTCTTAAGTGGGATCACTGGTGTAATGGAGCCTATTTATTTGAACACCCAAACCATTCTGATATTCTGGATTTATTCTCTGCTGACTCTAAACTTTCGATTTTATTGGAGTCTAATGAATGGAACATCCCTTTGACAGTTCATGATCTCATTCGTAGGATTATTCTCTCGGTCCCCATTTATCTTGATGCTACTGTGTTGCTATGGAAAAATGGGAAAGAAGATTGTTATGGTGATTTCTTATTTGAATTTTACCCAAATGAAAGTGAGGTATCTTGGCATAATATGGTGTGGCATAAGCATGATGCCACTCGGTTCTCTGTTTTTTGGTTGGTTGAGCTTAGTTGGTAGGCTTAGAACGTCGGATGTGTTGATCAAGAGGAACATTACTATCAATCCTATTTGATCTTTTTGTTATGCTAACTCTGAAAGGGTTTCTCACGTATTTTTTTAATGTGACTACACCTACTCTATTATTTCCAATCTTATGCCCAGCCTTAGATCCTTTTTACTGCACCTAAATTTACTTAAGATTGTAAATTTCCTTGGTGATGAGAATCTAAATTTGTTTGGCAAACTATCTTTCTACCCTTTGATGCTTTATTGTTCTGTCTACTACATATGGAGGGAGAGGAATTCTAGGAAATCTGACAACAAGCTCTGTGGCAATGCTACTATCCGTATCATTATCATCAAAGCTATATCTCTTAAAATTGAAAACGGGAGGAATGGAGATAAATTTAAGGGTATACTTAAGGCATTCTACTAATGAGCCTGGTTTGCTGTCGAAATCTTTTGCTGGCCCTGAGGCCATTTTGCTGCATGGGCTGTGCGGTTCGACGTCGGTTTTCAGCGAAACAGGTTTTATATTGAACCGAAACCGGCCGGTTCGCGGTTCAACCGGTTGAACCGGCCGGTCTGGTCCGATTTTAAAAGCCTTGATAATTTTATAAAATATTATAGTCATCTCAAAGAGGCAATCTATAACATTCCTCCTGTGCAAGGTCATTTTAGGCTTGTTCCTCATGTCCATCAAAACATGATACGACAAAAGATTTATAAATAAATGTCTCCCTCCTTGAAAGACCCAAATATGAAGAAAACAAAATAAATGGCATGAAAAATAGTTGGTAGATTTTTAGCTTTTAATATATATATATATATAATGGGATGAAAAATAGTTGGTAGATTTTTAGCTTTTAATATATATATATATATAATGGGATGAAAAATAGTTGGTAGATTTTTAGCTTTTAATATATATATATATATAATGGGATGAAAAATAGTTGGTAGATTTTTAGCTTTTAATATATATATATATATAATGGGATGAAAAATAGTTGGTAGATTTTTAGCTTTTAATATATATATATATATAATGGGATGAAAAATAGTTGGTAGATTTTTAGCTTTTAATATATACCCGTGTTCAAACGGGTCGACCCTAACCCGACCCGGGTAGGTAAACGGGTCAGAAATGCTAACCCGGACCTAACCCGGCGGGTTGTCGAGTTGACCCGACCAGACCCGATCCGGGAAGGCATGCTGCCTGGCGCGCTGGCACGGTTCGCGGGACGGGTGCGCGTGCAGGATTCCCGCAGGGCGGGTGTGGTCGCACGCTGAGGGGTCGTGCGCGGCGGGTTTGCGGGCATCAGTGGGCAGGCGAGCGGGCAGGCGAGCGAGCGAGCTAGCAGGAGGCGAGCAGGTCTGCGGGCAGCGGGCAGGGGGCTTGCAGGTTCACGGTCAGGGGTTCAAACAGGTTTCCAGGTTGACCCAGCAACCCGTCGGGCCAACCCAAACCCGACCCATTCTTGGAACCCGAACCTGACCCGTTTTGAAAACGGGTCGGGTCTAACCCGAAAATTTCGGGCCGGGTTTTCATATCGTGTCAAATATTGACACCCCTACTTGAGATTTAAGGTATGTTTGGGATAGTTTTCTGACTGGTTTGTTTTTAAGCTAGCAACCACAATTTCATTTGTCTATTGCTTTCTTATATTTTATCACTACTTTTCAAAAATTTCTATGATGAAAAACTGTTTTTTTTTTAATAATCATAATAGAGAAGTTGTTTTCTCCACAATAACTTTAAAATCAACTTTATAAAATGTTACAGCTGTTTCAAATAAACTCTCTAATTATGTGTAATGTTTATTTCAATGCTAGAGAGCAGAAAGGGTCATGCCACAAGTTGATGGGATGATTTTTTATGGGTGTTGGCGAATCTTAAAGATATTGTTGGCTATAAAGAAGATGTTGAGTTTTTTTTTTAGACCACATCAACAATAGTTCATGAGTTGTGGCACATATTGTGGGTTAGTAACAATGTATTGATGATGAGGGTATCAAAATCCAATTAGAAAATCGTATCTAAGCAGAATGAAATAAACTGAGCACTTGATATTGATTTCATTAGCCCTAAGATCAACTTTGGAATGAATTCTTCAACCAATATCTTTAATCAATTCTCCAAAATCATACATACATTGGTGGGCGCATTGGGTTTTAATAGTGCTTTCATTGTCATGCCAAACACCTTTTCTCAGTTAGAGCACACCAATGAATCTCTAGCACAAGATACTTAACCTACTCCAACTACATCAGCTTATTGAGGCATCACTACTGCACACTGCAGAACAGTTTGTCATTAACGGCATCACCGTTCTCTGCCTCTCGATTATCTCTAGTTTCCTATTTATATCATCTGTAAAGCCTGAGCATTGAATCAATGTAGATGAATCTTTAAGCCTTCTCTTTTCATTATTCTGCATATCTTCTTCTCTAACAATTTTATGCAGGTTTCTCTCATTCTCGTCAGTTGCAAAACCGCTGTAAAAACATCTTGCTGCGAATACAAATTTCAATGATCGTGCAACAATTTTGGAACCACTGCAAGATTTTTTGTGGAGTGGAAAGCCCTTAAAAAGTGTTGCGAGAGCTATTTATTTTTGTAGTGCTCTTAACTTTGCTTTTAATGAGAGCTATTAAGTATTTAGCCATGATCATTTAATAGTGATTTCATGATAACCCTAAGGTGAATTCTCAAAAAAGTCATTGGCCACTCTAACTTTGCAAAAATTACTATTTCGAAGTCATCGAGAGGTAAGCATAGTCTTGTTGTGGCAAAATATACATCACATTAGCGAGTAATCATTTAGTGGATCATAATTTTACAATTATACCCTTCAAACACCAACACAGATATAAAGACTGTTGAAATAAATCCTGCTAGTAGAGCAGATAAATAGATAATTAATATTTATGGTAATAGAATTCATGCAATGCTAATATTCATATTATTCTCTATTTACTCCAGAATTCAACTAATTATAGCAATCTGTGATATATTGATCAAAATCAAACAGAAGATTGCTTTTCTTAAAGTTGTCCACAGTTCGAAAAATTATACACACATTTAGGTTTCATTTGAGATGTCTTTCTTACAGATTTTTAAAGCGTCTTTTTAGTACAAAAATTAATTTTTTTTTTTAAATTGCTTTATAAAACAGAAAGAAAGCCATCCCAAACGAATCCTTAGTTATAATTACTCTTTTTCCTATGGGTGCAGAGTTGTCTATTAACAGAGCTATACGCAGAAATCAGACAAGAATGCATGCATTAATGAGTGAAGACATATATGAACATGCATTTTTGACATGAATTGACTTAGGCTTCGTTTGGGACGGTTTTTTTACTATTTTTAAAAATGGATTTCTAATAGAAAAATTAAAATTTTGTACTGAAAAACTGCTTTAAGAAGCAGTAAGAAAGCCGCCCAAATGAAAACTTTATTCTAGGTTGAATTAAAAATTTAAATAAGAGGCATTCTCAAGTCGAAATAAATCAATGAAAAAATATAATGCCATTAGAAAATTTATATGACCCAGTTTGAATATGATGCAAGTTTTGAACCGGAAACTTCTAGAAATATGTTACGTGTTATGCAAATTCCGATTTTAATATAACTTATAGTTGAACTGACTGTTCCAATAAGACAAGCACAAAGACGTCGAAAGCGTTATGATCGGAGTCCAAATGAGCTCAAATCAAGCACTTAAAGTGTAATTAGAAACTTCTTTACACTATATGAGTACCAAAAAGATGTTTGAATCTTATCTACTTATAGTCAAAATAAGCATCTCATTGAGAGGAAGTCAACAACCGTAAGGTTACTTGATTCTAATATCATTAAGTCACTTAAATGTCAAAAAATTAAATAAATAAATAAAACTATCTATGGTTAAGAAAATCAACATATAGTAGAAAAAAAAAAACTCAAAATATATATATAACTGCATTTCAGAATTTAGCTAAAATTATAAAAAAGCCATTTTGAAAATAATAAATGAACTCACATTCTTCACATGTAGGGGATAAAAATGTGAAAAATAGAGCTAAACCTAGACCTGGACTTGGGGAGAGCTTGGTATGCTGATCAATGTCATTGATCACTATCGTCTCATAATTAACTATCATTACCTAACTTACATTGACAGATCACAACCACCTAATAATTGTTGATCAAAACACTGATCGACTAAACATCGCGCGATCATAATGATTTGATTACTATTGCTGAATCACAACTGCTCGACTATTATTGCACGATGATCATTGCCAAACTATTATTGTTTTACCACCTTAACCTAACTACCATTTTCCAAAAATTATCGCGTAACCATTGTTACACGAATTCATCGATTATTATCACCAACAGCATCGACACACCTCATTTTCATCAATGTTGATATATGTCATCGACACCAATGTTAATGCATGCCATCTCCAATAAGATTGATGTATGTTGTTGATACCAAAATCAATGCATGTCATTGTCAATATGGTCGATTCACATCATCAACCGCCACTGTCAATGCCCTTCAACTTTATTGCTCACCTTTTGTCGACAACATTGTTAGAATTTTCACAAAAAAGACTGATGCGCGCTGTCAATATTAATGTCAATATCCACCTACTTTTTATTTACTTAACACTATTACCATAAATCTTTTCAACATGCAGTAAAATAAAATAGTTAGCACTATAAAAAAAAGACAATAAAGTATTTTGAAACTTATTTTATCATTACTGTACCACATGCCAGAAAAGAATCTTAATAGACCCAACTTTATCGATATGTGATGCAAGATCCAATGAACCTCAAATATTCTCACTGTAGAGGCCTTCATCAAATTGGTCCCATGTTACTATTGATTGATGTTGTTCAGCAATCATATAAATGATTGCTAAGGGAAAGAAGGTCGAGCAAGGAATATGAATATCCCCAGACCATTCAATAATTGCTAGACTAGCCACAACTCAATATCTCATTTATATGTGTCACAGCTATACTTATTTCTGTTACGTAGAGAAAATATTTTGCGCGAATATCGAATCATTTAGAGACGAATCAGAGCACACCACATCACCTGGTACATAGTGGGTACACAATTGTGATACAAGGCAAAGGGGTGATGTGGCGCGCTCTGATTGTCTCTGGACGTCATTCGTATCCGCACAAAATAATTTCACGGCAAACTCAATACCAAAAAATAATCCTTTGACCACATATAACATATTAATTTGTTATTAAAGCTTATCTTTTCATGTTGGACTTGTTAGGTGCAATTTAATGAAGATATTGACGTATTAATAGAGACTGCCACATAAAATATTTGTTATGCTAGCTAATAAGAGTGGGATTATTAGTAGTGGTTTAAACAATCATTAGTGACGATTAAAACTACGGAAAAAAGATATTCATAGCAGCGGGTTTAAATCGCTGCTACAAAGTGTTGCGGAAATAACTCATTTTTTGTAGTGTTGATATGCTAATATTTATTAAAATGAAAGCTTTGCATTTGTCTTAAGTAAAAAATTTCTTGTAGCTATATAAATAACAAGTCAACTGAGGAAGAAATGCATGGGAGATTTCTTTTTCAACAGAAAGTTCTACTCTTCTTCTCTGACCTTTTTGTTGCATGAAGTATTTCCAATCAGGGGAAAGTATGAATGAGATATAAACTTCTTGATTTGATTATTGCTTAAATTTTATAATCATCCAATTTTATTTTAAAAAGAATAAAACAAAAAATAATTAGAAAATTTTTATTATATTTATATTAAAATAAATTTTGATGATTATAAATCTCATTATAATTAAATTTAATTTGGGACATTCTTGATATTTTTTTTTTTTTTTTTTCGGCTAGTCACCGTGGGCTTTTTTTTTGTATCGGCTAGTCACGTAGGCTATAGAATATTATAATGAAGAATGAATGTATAAAGAATGGTTAAAAATAACCTAGCGGGTTTCAGGGGCATTGGTGATCATGATCAACAAATGACTAGCGGTGACCATTTATGATGGCGGTCATTAGTAGAGTAGATCACATGGCTTGTCAAAGTACGTTTGGCCTTAATTTTGATCTGTGACAAACTTTTTCAATAATTATTGAACCTTATAACTTTTTTTCATTTTTATTGACTCAATTTTTAATATTTTTAGTGCCTTAAGGGGACCTCTAAATGTAGTTTTAGACAATCTAAGGGCTTTAAGACTAAATTTCATGATAATTTTTGCCCCAAGCAAAGCTTCACATTAATGTTTAGGTTGTGACCGCACCTTACAATATATTACTTAAAAGCAAGGCTTTTAAAACCAAATTGGATCGGCCGGTTCAACCAGTTGAACCGCGAACCGGCCGGTTACGGGTCTCTCAAGAATTATTTTGGCGTCGAACCGGCCTCGGACTGTTCGAACTGCCGGTTCGACCGTCGAACCGAAAAACTGGCTCCGGTTTCGGATAACCAGATGATTCGGGTTATGCGTATTTTCTGCCGTTGGATTTGATCATGCGATTTGGATGAGTCTAAGCTGGTATGAAAAAAAAAACCCCACTGTTCACATTCTTTCGGCACTTCGTCCCCGCTCCCCTTTAGCGAACCCTCGTCTCCCTCTCGCGAAGCTGACGAGCGACGGCCGACGACTCATTTATTTTGCTAATCCGACCAGGAATTGAAGCTCCCTCTCGTCCTCAAGTTATCTTCTCCAACCCATGTTGAGTTCTTCACATGCTTCTCCTTCTCCTTGCATTCGGTAGTAAGCCGACCTATCTTCTCCTTGCATTCGAGAATATCCAACAAAATGCGAAATAATTTTGCAATTTCAAAATCTTTAGTGTTCTCTACATCAGCAAATGCATGAGATTTGTGGAGCAACAATGTCTCTTCTTCTTTTATTTGAAGTACATGAGCTTTTGATCTTTTTACATATCTATAATTTCCTTTTTTTTTTATTTTTGGCGGATTTTCCTTTTGTTTTGTGTTGCAGATTTGGTGAATAAATTGTCTGAACTTATTGTTGTTGTGCATGGATGACTAATCTGGCCTAAATTTCTCTGGCTTTAATTGTATTGTTGTGGATGAACAAAGCATATAATGGGCTAAGTATGGGCTACTGGCTTTTGTCAGCCATTGCACTTAATTTTTTAGAACACATTTGCGTGGAAAATTGGAAAGGGAGAGATATTCTTTAAGGTGTTTGCACATTTTTTCTCTAAGCTTTTGAAATTGTAGATATCCTGTTTGTTGATGGGCGCGTATTTCTGGTTGCTTGGGCAATACAAAGGGCTTTTTTTTCCCATGTTACCTCATGCTTTAGTTGAAGCTATTTTTAGCGGTTGAGTTAGCTTAGATATATATTTGTCCAGCCCATGGTTTGAGTTGAGCTGGTTACTACTTTTTTAATTTTTGCGAGAAGTTTGTTAATTAAACAATCTAATTGCACAAAGCTTCTCCATGGTTTCATAACAATGGTAAGTTACTTGCAGTGTTAGGAAATGGATGCAATTTCAGCAAAATCATAGAACAGCTCATCAAACAAATTGGGAAGAACATCCAAAAAATACTTTTTTATTGAAAGAACTAAGAAGAAAAACACAAGATATAGTTGCATCTTTAATTGGAGAGGAAGATCTAAGTAGGAAAAACACAGAAATATCATAAATTGTTTAGGGTCGTATTAACTTTGATATAAGAAGTACTGCCTAAATCTCTCTATCACATTAACTTATGATTTCCATTTTATTCAAAAATGTCATATTCTCCCTTTTATCTATCTTATTGTGTCCACAGGTGAGATAGAGAGAAACCAGCTTTTGAGTATGTGATTTTATTTAGTAAATCAAATTAGAATGGAAGAATCTAGTAATCACTAATCAGAGTTCAGCTTCAACTTATATTGTGCGTGATAAAGTAGACATTGCTTAGAATCATTTTGCTAAAGTTAAAGGAGCTGATGGGAAGAAACAATTTAAATTTGAACATATCTTCTCAAAGAGACGGAATTATTTGGAGCATCAACGACTCAATGATCTTGTATGTGTTCGATATAATCTGAATTTAAAGAAAAGGTAAGATCTTACATTAAATTAATGTTTATGTACAAGTGTCAAGTAGTATTGTTCGAATAAAAAAAAAATCAATCATGAGAGCAATAACATTGGCAATTATTCTAGCATGAATTGGATTTTCACAAGATTGGAAGTGCCAACAATAAGTTTGAGACTTTTAAAGGAAACTGTTTTAAAGGGTCTCATGGAAGTATTCATGCTCAGGACATATATTTTCCAACGGAGTATCCAGCTCAGTTGACTACCTATTACAAATGTCCAAAATGGGAAGTCTGTATATGTTCGATATAATTTGAATTTAAAGAATAGGTATGATCTAACATTAAATTTATATACAAGTGTCAATTTAAGTATTATGTATAATCTTAACATAAAATTATTTATTTATTTTTTAGGTTTCATCTGAAAAAAAGATATTATGACCCTCTGAAATACACTTGTGTTGAAATGGTTGATTTTTGGATACTTGAAATGAAACAACTTCAGAACTTGACTTACAGGATTTGGAAAATGAGATATACAAAGAGAATACAATACTAATTGTTGAATAACAAAATATATCATTTAATCAGCCAGGGCATTGTAAGTTGATAATAAAATTTGAGTATGTTATGTAATTGAAAGCAAAAATAATATCTTATTTTATATTTCTTATTTGTTGGTGAAGGTGACTTAGAGAATGAATGAGATGTAGGTGACATAATCGGGCTTGATCAATCGGATGCATTTGGGTTTGAACATTTTGGTGAAGCGAGACCTGGAGACTCAACTTATATAGATAGATTTGATGATGTTAATTTAGGAGATCTTTGAAACTATTGAACTGAGAAAGTGAAAATTTGATTTAAATTATGAATATATTTTCTTTTTGTTATCAGTTGGAATAAAGTAATTTGGAATCTATCTATGGTTGGTTGTCTTCAAGTGAAAAATATTGTTATCTAATATTTCTTATATACTTTATCTAATATGCCCATATGAATGAATAATCTACTTTGCTAATAGATTCTTTCATGATGTTTGAAATTGGGATTCAGTGAGGAATGAGAGGCTGAACTTGCAGAGTATAACTGAAGAGACTTTACATGATCATGAGAATTATGAGTGTGGTGGTGATCAGATGGATGGTTTGCAGAATCTTGTTTCCTTGCAGCTTACAAAGGATCACAGCACTAGTGTGGAAGAGGTAGAAGAAGATTTTGATTTGTCTGATTCTTTCTTTTGAGGTTTGATTTCAGTAATGTATTCAGAAATAATGTTTATATTTTCTGTCATTCAAGAAGTTAAGAGAATAAGAAGTCAGCATCCAGAGGACTCTTTAGCGATTGCAAATGACAGAGTCAATGGATCATTGAAGGTGACAAGAGCTTTTGGAGCTGGGTTTTTGAAGCAGGTATATGCATGTCTTGTTATTGAATTTCTTTTAGTTAATTCAGGTTTTTTGCTGTTACATGCTTAACAAATGCTACTATATTTGATTCATATATGGAACTTGTTTGATCTTACAGATCTGTTATGTTTTTGGAGCGAAAATAGATGTGATTCTGCTTTTAGAAACTATTGGGTTTAGTATTATCTATGGTAATATGGTTTATATCCTTTAGATTTAAATGTTTGAATTTATTTGACTAGCATTTCTCTATTGGATAAGTAAAAGTATCTAACTAAACTGCTTTGTAAAGTTGTTTTTTATACTTCATATCATAATTTTCTTCAATTTTTACTATATATTTATAAATAGTTGTGTCATTGTTATAATATTTAAATATAATAAATATTTATTACGTCATTCGGTTCGACCCCGGTCGAACCATCAAACCTCTAACCCCTCCTTCTTCCGGTTCATTGACCGGTCCGGTTTTAAAAGCCTTGCTTAAAAGTAATTATTCACATCACAAATTTTCAAGGTCAAGATTATTTTCAAACTTGAAAATTTTGACACCAGAAAATAAGAGGACAGCTGATACATTTGTCGGCCGCCAACTACAGTCATTCTAATCACTGTTGCCCGACTATAATTTTTCTGACCACCGTCGCTCGACTACGGTCCTTCCGATCACTGTTGCTTGATCACTACAGTCCTTCGGACCACTGTCCCCCGACTATAGCCCTTTCAACCACCGTTGTCCAACTATGGTCCTTTCGACCAACATCATCTGACTGTTGTGCTTCTAATCACCAACATCCGACTACAATTTTTCGGACCATCGTTGCCTGACTATGGTCCTTTCGACCACTGTCGCCCACCAACTACGGTTCTCTAACCACCGTCACCCACCAACTACGATCATTTAAACCACCATCGTCCGACTACAATCCTTCCAACCTCCGTCGCCAGCCAACTTTGTTCCTTCTTACCTCCATCACTCGTCGACTACAATCCCTCCAACCACCATCGTCCGATTATGGTCTTTCCAACTTTTGTTACTTGTCGACTACGATGACCATCATCATCGGATTATGAACCTGCCAACCAAACAACCTTAACAACATTCTTTGAGAACAACTGTTGTGCCATTCTCCAACTATGTAATGTGCTCTATATGATGTAAATTTACTACATTGAGCCAACACCTTCCCTTGAGGAAGGGCGTCATTTGCAATCGACAACAAGCACTAGTGGATTCATTTAAATTGTACAAGGCCCTGTGATTTATCCCCCTTTTCTGGGGTATCAACGTAAAAATTCTGGTGTCTCTTATGAACGTTACACCCATCTATCTTCATTATTTGCGTGTTGGATCTTCGTACAAAGATATATATGATGCTAAATTCTATATATCTTTGCTGCTGCAAATTTTCCAGGATCCAACAAAATTACTTCATGTCTTTCTAATATAACAAATTGATGTAAAAGATCTATCTACTCCTTCAACACATCAATACAGACATTTCATCAAATTAAATACATTCAACTACTTGTATAGCTGTTACAAGCTGTTTCAACTCAATGGCAAAAGTTGATGGGACGCAATGAAAAATGAAGCTGCATCTAACTCATTAAAATTCTTAACAGCTTGACAAACACAGTTCTCGATCCTTCTCCATGATTGATCTCCATGGCATTAATGAAGCTTAATTTGTTCCCACAACCATTGATTATTGCAGTATCTAACAGCATTTTTTAATTAAGTAATGAGGATCTAAATGTTATTGGTATGTATGTGGAATTAATATTCAGTATTTGACAGCAAGGAGTCTCACCAAACTCACAGTGATCATTTAGTTTGGTGGAGCAAATTAAAGCAAAATATTTTAGTTCAAAGGGCTCCATCTTTATTAACTGCATGGACAGACAGTCCAGTTCTGTCAAGATTTCAGAGCTGAGTTGTTTATTATGTGAAAAAATCACAAGCTCATGATGATTTACAGCTAATTTACAAGTTCTGATAATGGAGGATTGGCTTCTTTTTTGAGCAACATGGAGGATTTTTATAGTGGTTGAATGACAGGTGAAATCCTTTGGCTGTGAAAACAGGAGTTCATGTGGCAGACATTTGGTGGGTTGGAGATCATGCAAGGATAACGATGAAGCTTCCAGAGGATAAAGCCCTCGGTGTCCCATTGTAAATGGTAAAAGCTCATTTTTGTATCAGTCATGCATGAATTATACATTGAAAAAAAGTGATTCAAATATGACTTTCTTAATGCTTGTGCAAAAAATTTTAATTCAAAAAATTTTGGTATTAAAAAATAATTTTCATTAAAACGGTTTTTTAGTATAAAATTTTCTAATTCAAGAATTTTTTGTATTAACAAACTGTTTTAGAAATCAGGAAAAAAATTATCCCAAATGAAGCCTTATTATTGAGTAGTTTAAACAACATATTTCAATATAGATTTAAATTAATTTTTAATTGAGTGAAAAATGATTAATTTCAAATTGATTTTTTTTTTGTTTATTTAAGCCTATATAGTCTCTTATTTTGAAAAACAAAATTATTATTTTTCAACTCTTAAAAATATTACTTTAAAATGGTGTTGTTTTTATAAAGGTGGTTGTGAAGCTGTCATAAAGAAAGTAGTTTTTTTTTAAGCTATTATGGGTATTATAAATATTTTCTTTTTTAAAAAGACGAACAATAACTTTCTTCTAGTTCCTACACATTAGTAAGGTTTTGTTTGAGATTGTTTTCTTATTGCTTCTTAAAACAGCTTTTAATACAAATTTTTTTATTTTTGTACTAAAAAGTTGCTTTAAGAAGTGTTAAGAAAGCCGTCTCAAGATTTCGTTTGGGACGGCTTTCTTACCGCTTCTTAATGTAGCTTTTTAGTACAAAAAATTTAATTTTTATACTAGAAATGTGCTTTAAGAAGCAGTAAAAAAATCGTCCCAAATGAATTCTAAGGCTTAGTTTGGGGCGGCTTTCTCAGTTCTCACTTCTTCATAAAGCAGCTTTCTATTAAAAAAATTTAATTTTTATACTAAAAAACTGCTTTGAGAAGCAACAAGAAAGCTGTCCCAAACGATGGCTTTTTTATTGCTTCTGAAAACGGAGCTTTAGTACAAAAATTAAAAAATTTGTACTACAACTCCTTCGTTTGGGACGGCTTTTTATTGTTTTCTAAAACCGAATTTTAGTTCAAAAATAAAAAATTTGTACTAAAATTCCGTTTTAGAAAGCAATAAAAAAGCCGTCCCAAACGAAGCCTAAATCTGTCTATAAAAAGCAAATTCTCACCACAAAAAGTTTTTGGAAAACCATGAAAAAATGTTAGGAAAATAATAGCAACAAAAAAAATATTAATGTGATCTGAAAAATAATAAAAAAGTTGCCCTAAATATGCACTATATTTTTAATTCCGCATAAAAAAAATAATGCATTTGATATTACTTTTTACTACAATTCTTATATTTTATATTTATCTCTAGTGAAAAAAATCACAAAATATTATGAGTTGGCATTTACTCGAAAATTATTTCTTATAAAATATTATTTTACATTCTTTAAGGTGTTTATTTCTATTTTATATTATGACAGTCAATACAAGTACTGATAATATATTTTTTTACATAAAATAAAAAATATTTATTAAAAGTTTAAAGCACTTAAAATTATTTCATTAACATTATTTTACATTTTATAATTTAGTAAAATCTGGCTCTCAGCATTCTTAAGAATTCTGGCAGTGTTTGGTCGTTGAACTGCAAGATAAAACTCCTAATACTATATTATTACCGGGCCAATGGAACTGGACCATATTTCCAACTACTTTGGCCCAACTAAAATAAATTTTACTGTTGATTTTTGGCCCCAAATAAAACCTAGCTTTAACAGCTCAAAATGAGACATGGGGAAAATAGGTGAAATTGGAAAGACCAGCTAGAAAAATATTTTGAAAAAAGACCAGCTGGGTCTTGAAGTTTTTAAATATATTTAAAAATTGGTATGGTATTATTTATAACTAAATTAGTTTAAAATTAAATTTAAAAGTTAAAATTCTGATCAATATATCTTGATATAAATTTTCCCTATGAAGTATAAAATGATTTTGAATATAATTTATCACGAAAAATATTGGGTGAAGTGAAATGAAATTCTAATAAATTATGAGATGATTATGAATTCTCAATCATTGAATTAAATTTTCTTTTAACTTAAATTCCTATAATTCAAACATAGAGTGTTGAAAACTAAGGAAATGAGAAGAGAGTGTATGAGATTAGTGATTTTTTTTAGTTTTTATTATTTTAACAAAAATGTTATCTAATTCTAGATTTAGGATTATGTTTAGAGCGAATGAAGTTATCTATTAAATTTGTTGAGAAATTATATTTTATGAAAAAGTCGGATGATAACTTTTTTTATGGCTATCATATTTTAATATATTTAGTGATAAAAGTTATTTCTCATCCCAATTTTAAAAATATATATATCAACCTTTATGATATTTTTTTTATTTTTCTTTTTTCATATAAACATGCCAGCGATAGATAAGATTAGAGAGATCCACGTTAAATGGTTTAATGACATAAAACATCGGCCTTTCAATGGCTCACTTAAGAGAGTAGATGTATTGGATTAGGGCTTCGTTTGGGATGGCTTTCTTCATGATTTTAAAAACAGCTTCTTAATATAAAAATTACAAATTTTGTATTAGAAAGATACTTTAAGAAGCAGTAAGAAAGCCGTTCCAAACGAAACCTAAGTCTATACTAAGAAAGTCAGAGGTAGACCAAAAAATACTTGGTTATAAAGCATTATAAATTACCTTTTTTAGATTTAGGGTTTAGGATTTAAACCTTAACGGAACACATTGGAGAAAAAAAGAATCATGTAGTTGACCCCACAGTGGATAAAGGCTTGATGTTGTTGTTGTTGCAAATATACAAGCTAGCTAGTTAAGTCAGTGGCATCTTAAATTTAAAATCATTTTCATCTTAAGATTTTATTTGGGATATCTTTCTTACTGTTTTTTAAAGCAGTTTTTTAGTAAAATTTTATTTTTTTGTACTAAAAAACTGCTTTAAGATACAGTAAAAAAGTTGTCATAAGCGAAGCCTAAGTTGCCTAGATATCCAATAATTTTGGATCACCTTATATTGAAATTGTTAAGAAAATCAAATTTTGGTGAAAATAAAGTTTAAAAGTTTTAAATCTATTTTGAAATGATTACAATGTAAATTATTTATATATTACATAATAGATTAAAAAAATTAGAAGTATATTATAAAAATAATTTTTTAATGAGGACATCCAAACAAAAATTAACCCACTAGTCAATTATGCCAATTATCTAACCACCAATTCTCTCTCAACTACTCACACCAACTTTGGGCAGAAATTTGTTTGTTTATAAATTTAAATTTGTTAATTAAAATTTTAAAAATAATTTAATAAGTGAAAAATCAGTATTTGAGAATAATAATTGGTTAATTATAGTTAGGGAGATATTAAAGAGAAGATAGCTAGATACCGTTGGTAGCTGAGACCAATCTAATGAGGCATTAATAGGGCTACATCCCCTTCAATTATTAAAAGCCTCTTCGATCATCTTCAATTTCTATAGCACCTATAACTGTCAATCCATCTCGCTACAGTGACACTTGAAACGAATCCTGACCGAACGTTTTTAATTTGAAAATCTCCTTCTAACGCGTGGTAGCAGCAGCAGCAACAACAACAAGAAGAAGCTTTTATATCACTATATATATACGGAGAAATTATTCTGTGCGGATGTCGAACACAGTCTAGAGACCAATCAGAACGTGTCACGTCACCTCATGCTTAGTACATTACTTGGTACTGCACGGTACCGGGCTCGTTACTGCTGACTTGGTGTCTCGGAACATTAATAAATTGCATTTGGCATCCACACAGAATAATTTCTCTCCACTATATGAGGTCGGCTATATGATTCGTTTTCAGCATTTTTATATGACTATTAAGAATTAGATTTTTGTTTTAATACACAAAAAAAATTATTTTTAATACTCTCTAACTTAGTCTTTTTAGGTCTACCTTTATTTTGTATTAACATAGGTCGGGTCTAATACATGTACCCTTCTAATAGGGTTATCAAAAGGACAACATTTTAGGTGACTAAACCATCTAAGGTGACTCTCTCTAATCTAATTTACCATTGGGTCTTTTCATGTATATGGTTAGCCACTCAATCACCCGATCGAGTATCCAATGGAGGAATTGTAGTGCTGAAAGGAGGCGATTGCCCCCCTAGAAAAATTAAAACTCTTAGTATAATAAGAGTTAGTTGTAATCTGCACCTCCTGATTTTTACTTTTTGTCCTTAGTCGGTCTTTTTCACGCAATTTTCCCATAAAAAAATTTGAAAGCCTCTTGCCTTCCCACAATTTTCATATGATTATCTTGAACTTTAATAACACTAACAAATAAGTCTGTGAAAAGCGATTCTGTATAAAATAAATTATTTTTGCATCTTTATATATATATATATATATTTTATTTTTTTATAACTTTGTCATTTGCCCCCCTAAGAAATAAGGCTGATGCCGCCCCTGCGAATATCCTCGTCTTTATATCACTTCTTTTTTATCCCAATACATAAATATATAAAGATTTTAATAAAATTATTTTATAATTTGGTAAGAATAAAAGGAGATGGAAAAGTATTTTTAAAATTTATTCATAATTTAAATCCTAAATAAAAGAATAATCATAGAATCTAGACAAATTAAACATTTTCACTATGTAGGTAAGAAATTACAATGAGTCGTCCTTCCTTATTAGAGAATGATTACTAGACAAGTAATGGTGCTAGAGAATATATGCTATGTCATGTTAGAGGAATATATATATATATATAAGGTAGAGATGTAAATGAGTTAAATCAAGCTTGAGTCACCCCAAAATTGAGCTTGAGGGTAGTTTGAGCCTGAGTCCGAGCCCGAGCTTAGGTCTATGAGTTCGAGTTGACTCATTTATTAAGAAGGAGAGAATCTTTTTTATTCAAATAGTTATTGTAACAAAATAGTTACAAATAAATAAATGAGAAATAATAAGAAATGAATTGAAACAACAAGTGAGTGAGAGAGAGAGAAAGTTTTTAAATATTTGAACAACTTTATATTATAATCATTGAATTTTAATATATTTAAGTTTATTTATATTAACAGATTTTAAATAAGCTAGCAAACGAGCTAATGAGTTGAGTTGGGGTTGACTCTAATTTGCCTCAATAGCTCATTAAACAAGACTCACAAGTCATTTATCAAGGCAAGCTTGAGCTGGCTCAGTAATTAGCTTGAAAAAAGTTACTCCTCTATTATAGGAGAAATTATTCTGTGCGGAGGTCGGGTGCAGAATATTGTTCGGGGATAAATCAGAATGCGCCACGACAGCGGAATCAAGCCACGATACCGAACAGTACCGAGCGCAAGTGTGACGTGGCACATTCTGATTAGTCTCCGGATGACGTTCAAATTATGCACAAAATAATTAATCATATTTATTTATTACAGGGCCTTCAAACTTAGCTTATTGCTTATCTTATTCTCTCTCTCTTTCAAATAATAAAAATAAAAAAAAACAAACGAAATGAGCTAATAGAAAATTCTGGAATGAAGATAAGTATTTATATATAAAAAATAACTTAAGGAATATTTGTAATTATACAAAAGTTTTATTTTAAACATTAATTTATATAAAAATTTCTAACACTTGAAATTAGAATCTCTACATTTATAGAAAAAAAGGCTCTAAAATTCTTAAAAACTCGCTTGTATAAGCATATGCAAATTTGTCCAGGAACAAAAATTCAAATAAGCAACTTTCTGTTTAACTGCCTAATATGCTGATTAAAAAAAATGACTACATGGAGTCTTGATTGCACTACAATATGATGAAGACTGATATATAACCTATCAACATCCAAATCGTTCCAATCCAAGTCCAAATGAGCACAAATTAAAGGGCCGAAGCATATTTGAAAGCTTTAAAATATTAATTGAATGACTAAATGATATCAAAATAAGACATACTTATGGTTGAATTGAGCGGCTCGACGAGACAAATCCAACAAGCCCAAAATCACTCAATTTTGTCATCATTATGACACTTAAATATTGAACGAATGCTCCATGATCGAGGAATCAATATGAGCCATCCGATGGAGCACTCCGAATTTATCATGTATCTTCTTCATATTTACGAAGCATGTCACTCTCAAAATCTCTAAATAGACCCGCTCTCCCTCCATAAAGGGGACTCTTGGAGTATTGGACCTTAGGCTAGAGACTCAAGAGAGTACTAAGACTTGAAGAGCGAGAGCTCCACCCAGCCACAACTGTCAGGGAACACTCGTAGCCCAACCATCGCTGCTAGACCTTTGCCCGACCATCGTTGTTGGACATCTATCTAGTTGACACCGTTGGATTTCCACCCAACCTCTGTCACCATCGAATACTGTCTTTTCAACATCAATCCTCTACTTATAGTCCTTCTACCTCAGTTTCCCAACTAATTAAGGTCCTTCTGATCTCCGTAGCTAGCTAAATGGAATCCTTCTCTTAACCTTCGTCGCCTGCCGACTATTATGCCTCCCACCTCCGTCTTGCACCAACTATAGTCCCTCTAACATCCATCGCATGCCAACTACGATCCATTTGACCTATGTTGCCAGACTAAGGTCCCTCTAACCTATGTCGTCCGTCGACTATGGTCCCTCCGACCTTCATCGCATGTCACTATGCTCCCTCCAATCCCCATTATTTTTTTTTACTATAATCCCTTCAACCTCCTTCACCCACCTACTATGGTCCCTCTAATCATCATCACCAATTGACTACAATGGCTTAGACATACATCACCAGTAGACTATGGTGCCTTAGACCTCCATCACCAGCATATATACTATAGTCCTTCTGACCTCTATCACCCTCCAACTACGGTCATTTGACCTTAGTTGCCCAATTATGGTCCTCCAAACCTCCGTCCCTCATCGCCCACGATTCTTCCCACCTCCGTCACGCATCAGCTACGATCCCTCTAGCCTTCATCATTTGCTGACTACGATCCATTTGGCCTCCATCGCCTAACTAAGGCCCCTCTTGTTGACCTTATTTATTTATTTATTTATTTTTGCTAGACTTAGGTCAAGGGGGTTGACTTGGTGAAATTGAACAAGCCAAACCCTAAGATAACTTCCATTGGGTTCACTGAGTCAAACCAAACTTGTTGAGTTAAGACCCAGGTCATGGGTCAACCTGGTTGACCAAGTCAACCTAGGTTGCCAAATTGGCTTGAATAACCTTTGTTTAAATTTAAATCAATTTCAAATCCCCTTGAGCTCAATTCCTAATTCATTTGGGTTTGATTGACCATATTGACCTAGTCAGCACTTGGCTTAGTCAACCCAACCCTGATTTGATCAAACATGACCTATTTAGGTCAAATACATGACTTCTATAGCATTTAAACCTTTTAAGCCTCCCATTGACCCAAAACACAATCAAGAGAGCTTAGATCCCTCCTAATTAACCATAGAAGCAATCTTAGCAGCCCATCATAGGGTTGGGACTATAAATAGAGGTCTAACGCTTCATGCGAAAAGACTTCTTTAACTCTTGATTACT
The DNA here is from genome assembly GCF_001605985.2 of Dendrobium catenatum. NCBI lineage: Eukaryota > Viridiplantae > Streptophyta > Magnoliopsida > Asparagales > Orchidaceae > Dendrobium > Dendrobium catenatum. Next base: position 1,197,632 of record NW_021320146.1, on the reverse strand, counting down.
TTTGCCCTAAGCCTCCCTATGTATGAATCCTTGTTTTATTGAGCTCCCCTGGTCTCCCTCCACCATTCCCAAGTCAAAGCCCACTGGTGACAAGATCTCCAGCAAACCGAGCCTTAATTCCTTCCAAGTTAACTTGCCATCAATCTAGAGCATTTCAAACCATGATTTCTTCTACAAATAGAAGCTTGGACAGTCTATAAGTGCAATAATATCAAGATCTTATGAATCCAATGTTTGAATTAGGTATAATCTCAAGCCTTAGTCTATAACACTTAGATTTAAAAAAACTTTTCATAAAGTGTGTTTTATTTTAAATATTAATTATTTTAAAATTATTTTAAATACTTTTAATTACCTTAAACTTTAAAAATTCTTATTAAATTTAAATTAAATCATAAAAATTGATGTAATACCTTAAAATTTTCAAAAAGTTAAGTATTTTAATTTAAAATTAATTTTAGAAATTAAAACTTAATTTATCTTAAGATTCTTTATTATTTAATTACTTTAATATTTAATTATTATCTAATTAAATATTAAATATTTTCAAAAATTAAAAATTTATCACTTGATTTGAACCTATTCAACCTAGCGACACCTTAAGGATAATAATTAAGGATCCGTCTAGAGAACTTAGAGATATTTGAGGGATTAAGATACACTTTCAAATAATATGAAATTTAAACTATTTAAACTTAGTGAAATTTTAAACACCCAAGAATTTTTTAAAAAATTTTAGACCCTTTAAGTTAATTAATTAATCCTAATTTACCCCTTTAATTAAACTTCAAAAACTTCAAAAAAAAATTAATAAATCCAAATTTAACCCAAAAATTGTAAATAATATATCAAACTCTTTAGAATTTAATTATTAATTAAAAAAAGAAAATCCCCTTAATTGGACCTTAATTTGAATACTAATTTAATTTTGATTAAAAATTACCCTTTAATTAAATTAATTAATAATAAATTATTAAAAATTCCAAAAAAAAAATTCAAACACATGGAAACACTTTCTAAGATTATTCCTGACCTTTGAAGGTGATCTCAAGAGGTTTGGATTTCATTTAAATGAAAATTCCTAAAATACCCCTAATTAAGCATTTCTAATAATTAATTAAATACCCAAATTTTGAAAAATCATAATTAATTCCAAAAAAATCTAAATTGAGTAAACTAAAAGGCATTCAATTACAATTAAAATCTAGTATTTATTAAAAATATGAACATTCTAGAAATTAACTAAAATAAAAAATTCAACTCCTCAGTCAATGATGGTTTAATAACTAGACCCGAACTTCTAAAAAATCATAACTTTGTGTAAAAAATTCCAAATGTAACAAATTCAAAGTATAATTACTCATAAAAGGGTTTATTATTTAATAAAATTACCAGGAATCCAAAACTTAATTTATTTTTTTAAAAGTCAACTTTGGACTCCTTTGACCTAGCAGATAGGATGACCCTGAACGTTCTAAAATTCACTAATTCAACTTAAATTTTTGAGAATATTATCTTAAGTATTAAAATTGATCAACCAACTAAATTAATTAAAATTAACCTCAATACACTAATATTTAAATTTTAATTAAAATTCTCATTTGACCATCAATAAATCAAATCACAAATAATTTAAACTAATCACTTAACTTAGGACATATCCAACACCACACAGCCTACTACACACACAAAGAATTGTTTGTTAGGTCATGACGTCTAGCTTTAGGTTAGGCATATATTTTCTTTCTTTCTGTTTCTATGATACGGTGACTTGCATGTGGCACATATGATGGTTATTTTAGTTTTCTATAATGATTATTGTGACAATGATTTTTATTACTAATTTATCTATGTGATGTGATTGGTGATAGATTACATATAGGTTATGAGTGATTTTTATACTTATGATAATTTTTATTGGTGGACATATTTATATAGAGCTAAAAAACGTGGCTAAAAATAAATAAATTATATATATAATTATTATAGGTGCTTCTACTGCTTAACCCCAGATAAATAAGAACATGGTTAAGTGTGGCTGACATGAGTACTTTTATTTTCATATATAACTGCTTGGAATATTTTATTATAATTGTTTAGAATAATCTTGCATGAGAGTCTAGACTTTTTCTTTTATATTATTAATATAATTGTGTTCGATGTATGGAGTTATAAAAATCTAAAAATAAGATATTTTAAATATAAGGGATCCAAAGAGAAAAGAAAACCCTTTAAGGGGAATTTCTTTTCATTTAGATATCTTTTTAGAGGATATACTACGAGGAAGTTGAAGAAATGAGACCAATAGAAGAGCCAGAATACGAAGATGAAGATAAAAATATCTTATTTTTAATATTTGTGTCATTATATATGATTAAAATCTAAGATGTTGTCGGTGGGGCATGACAATCATTACTTTTCTATAGACCCTATGTTGTATATGATATGGCACTTGTCATGAACTTTTGGATACTTTTTGCTCTAGTTGATATTTTATTGATGTGTTTACTTTGCTTATGCAGTAGAAATGGTATATTTTTTTATAGGTTTCTTTCGTGCGTATGTATGTGCTTGATTTCGCTAGACTTTTTAGGGATAAAACTTTTATACTTGTAATTAAAAATTAAAATTTTAGAAATTAAATAATGTAGAAAGATAATGATCTATGGAATAAGCCGAAGGTTGTCTGGGGTCGCATGCATATTATTTCATTCATCTCTTTCATTGTTTAAACACTTCCTCTAATGTGGATAGATTTTAGATAATCAAACTTATGAGGATGAGGTGCTGAACCTAGGAAAGTCTAGTCTTCTAAAAAATTATTTTGTAAGCCTTTTTTAAAATTTTATGCATTCCTGATTTAGAAATTTTAACTAGCATGCATTGCATTAGAAATTAACTAAAATAAAAAGTTAATTACATTAGTTTAAGAAGCATATTACCATTCATAAGTACAATGCTACTTAGGAAGCTCTCTAGATATTGGTCTTACTTTCCAAAGACTCATCCACCCACCTATCTATCATAAAGACCGAACAACATATATTTTATAGGACTAGGTGATTAGCTAGTTTTTCTTTTAAGGCATGATATAAGTTTAAAATGAATTAGCTAGGACACGAGTATTAGTATTATGTATAGAATACTAAACCCATTATAGATTTAGGATTTAAGGCTACCTACTATCGGTGTCTCGTAGTATGTCTCATCGGTGGGTAAGTCCTCTATCCATCAGAGGCTATAAACCCCACTTAGCTATCTACGTCACACGGATGATGTCACGACCCAACCCGACCGGGACAGATCCCGTTCGCATCGGGCCGCGACACAGCCAACAAATCCAGGATCTGGCTTTGAAATTTGCTTCAGAACTTTCTTCCAAATATAACACATACAGAAAAACACAGAGCTACTATAAACATCCAAACACAGCGCAGTTCATCTATCTTTTCTTTTATCAAAATAATCATATACATATACAGTGCATGGCTTCAGACAGAAAGAACATAACAGAATAGAAAAGCCATGACTGTACAAAAATCAAAAGTATCAAGTACCTAATCACAGATCAGACTCGGAACGTCTAGTCCAAGACCTCATTCCCTTTCCCAGAACCTGAAAACCACGCAGAAAATAAGGATGAGCTAACATCTCAGCAAGACATCAATCACTAATCAAAATCATCAGAAACTCACATCAGAAATCACATCAGAGAAGTATCCGTACAGAAATTGAACAATCGTACAGAAATCGTATAACAGACAACAGATAACAGCTCAATCAGAAATCAAACATCGGATACGAAAGACTGAAGTCATATCAAATCAGAGTTCAGAACAGATATCATAAAGCTTTCAAATCACAGAGCAGACAGAATCGTACAGAATAATCAGAATAACTCACAGAGCAGATTCAGATATCAGATTTCAGATGTCCCTGACACAAACAAAATCTCGACGAATTTTGGCCCCTTATGCCTTCCTTCCCTAACACAGACAGAATCTCAATGGATTATGGCCCCTTATGTCTCCCGTTGTGCTTATAGCACCAGAACAGAACAGATATCAGAGGTTCCGGAATATTTTCAGATTTTAGAGCTCATTTCAGATTTCAGAATTCCCTGACCCAGACAACGGAATCACATAGGATTCCGGCCCCTTATACCTCCCTTCTGATAGCATGCACAAACACATCAAATATTCAAATCATCTTATTTCAGAAAATTTAGAAATCGTACGAAAATTCAGCGGCATAACGGCAGTATAAGAAATTTACACAAAATTCATAAATTCAGAAATTTACCAAATTACCACAGAATATTCACAACAACATTGTAAGGCTTTCATTGTACTGACAATATATTTTTCAACATCCTGATAATTTGCAGTTCAATCAAAACACCGCAGAATTCAAAATATCCGGTAAAAATCTTCCAGAAAATACTCAAAACGTGCATAATTATCATCTCAGAGACATACCAAAAGTTACACGGTAAAACATTTGTCAGAAGAAAATAATACCAGAAATTCGCTAACGGAAACAAAATCCGGAACAGAAAATGCGTCAAAACTCTCGTTTCTAAAAATTGAGAAAGGCGGAATGTGCCTTACCTCGAGTCGGTCAACTTCTCTAACTACCACAATGGACGAAAACAGACCGGAGTCGCCCAAAAATCCTCTTTTCCTTCATTTTTCTCTCTCCTGGACGTCCTTTTTTTTAAATATCTCATTTCTATATATATCAAAACTGATCGTCCCGGACGATCGCAACTTCGTCCCGGGACGATTTGGCTCTGGACTAATTTCGTCCAAATGAAATTAATTATCGTCACAGACGACTTGGGCTCTGGACAAATTTCGTCCAGACGAAATTAATTATCGTCCCGTACGATCTGCTCTCGGGACGATTTTCGTCCAGACGATCCGACTTTCGTCCAAACGAACCATGCAGCCAAACATGCTTTCCTGCACAACCTGTACCAATCGTCCCGGACGATCGAACTTCGTCCAGACGAACCTGGGAGCAAAATGGTCTTTACAGATGATGCCACCTCCATCTTTCTCTCTTGTATGTTCAGAGTGCAATGTTGTCTTTCTCTAGTTTCTTTACCCTAACTTAGTCCTTTTAGATGATGATATGAGCTATGTATATTAACCAAGTCAAATTGAGTCTTTTCTTCCCTTTGAATACAAAGCTCCTAGACTATATACCAATCCCCTCTGAGAGAATAATGTATATATAGTCTTTAATCGAGACTCTTCTTAGGCCCTGACTTAAGATGTAATTAACCATGGAGGCTTGCGCCAGTGGGAAATCGAATCCCACATTCAATAAACCCCATTCAAGCTGATATATCGGATAGGAGAAATATCATGACTTTAATCATGTATTACATGTCATTACCCATCAAGGTGTGCAGACGAAAGTCGCTATTCTCAATGGTTAATCGTATGTATAATCTCATCTGTCCTCCCATTGGCTCACTTACGAAGAGCGCAAAGGTATGTGACTGTTTTGTCCTACGGGACAATGTGGTCATACCCTTTATATTCTGTTCCATCTGAGCGGTATCCTTTCATAGGTCCACACACCTATGGTTCCTCCGACCTCTGTTGATCGCTAACTATGGTCCCTTTGATCTCCATCGCTCGATAACTGTCCCATCATCCTTAATTGCCAGAATATGGTCCCTCCAACTATAGTTTCAAACTAAATACGGTCCCTCCGACCGCCGTTGATTGATTTTAACTGGGCCATATATGCCCCATGATTTTTTCCTTTAGTGGATTTTCTATGTAAAAATATGGTTTCTCTTATGATTGACGCACCCCTATCTGTTATATATGTGTGTGTTGAATCTTCGTACAAAGTTATGACATTAAACTCTCTATTTCACCACCATTATGAATGTTTTGGTACACAACAAAGACAATTTATAAATAATATCATAAGTGAATAAAAAATTAATTTAATATTGCAGCTAAATATTTAGCTTTTTATAATTTAAGGACTCGAAGCATGCATTATTTTATGCAATAGAGATTAAATTTAATTGAAAACACACTTTAAATAATCTTATAAGAGCTAGCATAACCTTAATTAACTATATTTATATTATTGGTTCAAAAGGAAGCATAATAGTTCACATCAAATAGGCATTCTATCATACTATGATGTTTACTTCCTAAAATTGTTCCTTTGTATTAAACTTACTGATGTTGTAATTGAATAATCTTGGGCTTGTAGGATTCACTTTATCGAGCTACTTATTTTAACTGTAAACATGCAAAATATACAGGACTTTTGACACACCAAATTCCTTAAAGAAGTTTTTAAACGTACTTATGGATACTTAATTTAGGTCCAAACAGATTTAGATCAAATTAGTTCAAGAGGTTTTTCCTCTCAATTAGATAATTAAGATTGGATTAAAAATATTAAATACTTGTAGAACCTTCTATATTTAGTAGAGAATGATGGTGAAGCAATGAAGATTGATAACAACAAACAAAAGATGAATATGAATCACTGGATATCAGTGTCACTGTGCCAAATTATGGCTCAGGGAGATGCTCATCGAGTGAAAATGATCGAGCTATGACAATTGTGCAACAACTACGAGACAACAACTATCAAGTGAACGAGCTATGACAATTTTGCATCAAATCATATGAATTATCAAGTATATACATCGCATGTACATAAAAATGTAATCAAACTACTATCGAGTTGAGCTTGACTGTAGTGGTGAAGCCATAAATTTTTAATGGGGGCCAATATTAACCTTTATTCAGCTGATTTTTATATTCAGATTAAGGCTTCGTTTGGGACGGCTTTTTTATTGCTTTCTAAAACGGAGCTTTAGTACAAAAATAAAAAAAATTGTACTAAAACTCCGTTTTAGAAAGTAATAAAAAAGCCGCCCCAAACGAACCCTAAATTAATCACTTTATTGTTTATATATATTATAAAAAATCTATATACTTTATGAAGATATGCTTGCAAAATTCATTTGATTTTTTTTTTTTTTTTTTTTGTAAACTCGCTTGGAGAAGCTCCCACACTGACTTTTCTAATTTCGGTTGAGGGGGGGGGGTGATGTTTAACTTATTGTATAAATGAGCTTATAAAAATTAATTGAACACAAATTAATCATCAAATCCCGTACAATCAAATTTAAAAAATGTTTTTTTTTTTTCGCAACCCTACTCTTAAACAAGAAGAATTATATATATATATATATATAATAAGCTTTTATTAAGGAGCCTATTTTAAATATGTCAAATATTGTACTGTAATTTTGTACCTTTCTTTCTCATATGATTACTCGTACCTTTCTTTGCCGGCTCGGCTTCATTCATATTTCATCCCATCCCAAAACATAAAGAGGCGATCCACTATTGCTTTATTTTCTCATAATTTATATAGTATTTGTGCCAATTGTACTAAGTTTCTATTCTATTCAGAAATAAAAAAATATAAACATAATACTTGAATTATATTATTCAGAAATTTAGCATTATTTATCTCCCTTGAATTTTTAAATTTCTCCCTCAAATTTCTCATATATAATATATATATATTATATATATAATATATATATATATATATATATATTATATATATATATATGTGTGTGTGTGTGTGTGTGTGTCTGTGTGCGCGCGTGTGTGTGCGCGCGCGCGCGCAAATATGTTACCCAACAAATATATTTTAAATTTCTCAATACGAATTGTTTTCATTGGTCTCATTCCCAATTCTCCTACCGACCCTCCAAACTTTAAATGCCTCAAGTCTCGAGAGTACGAGGCGCTCCTAAAAGGTGGTCATGAGGCTCATAACATCATTTATCAACCCTCTCCGTAGAACATCACAAGTATCTCTGAGTCTGTGATGGCTGCATTTATCCTTCTGCAATATACTTAGATTATAATGTATATACAAAAAAATTACTAAAATTTATTAAAGTTCTTACCAATTGTCATCTATGATCAGTGTGTGGAACTGAGCCCCCAGTATGTAGGGAGTTTCCCAAGCCTCCGATGTTAGAAGCTCTATTATGTCTATTCTACTCCCTCCTCATTGTATAGTCTAGACTAACCCAAGCACTCCTGAGCTCAGCCAATACACCTTGGCCAATCCAAAGAAGACACTTGCATGTCTTCTTAATGTGAGTAAACATGTCTCGCAGGCGAGTCGCTTTGCATTTCTCAAAATTTGTTCTGATACAAGTATCATGCTCTGCAACTAATAGAAATCTCGATGCACACAATAAATTGAAAAAAATATAATCTTTATTAGCTTAATTAAAAATATACAACTGTTAATAATGTTATGACTTGCTAACCTCAAACTCCCTTATCCATGTGTCATGCACTTCCTTTGAGATTTTTTTCCAAGAGACATATGGAGCATCAAATATGCTCCATATGATATCCCGGATCTTCTGTTTGGGTTAGTTTAATGGATAAAACTTACATAAAATATTTAGTTGAAAAATATTTTTTCACAAATATGTATATATAACATATACATTTATGTACATGTCACCCTCAAGCTCAATCAACATGCACCCATCCGTAGTCGGTGCTACGGTAGCCTATGTGGAAGGTCCAGCTGTATTAGGGGTGGAAGATCCAACTACATAGGTCTGAGGGGGATAGGGATAAGTAACAAGAAATATCGAAGAAGATAGTGGGGAATAGTACGGGTAAAAGGAAGCGGTCTGCGCAAGGTCTAGAGACGGAAAGAGGGGTTATGGGGTATAAAACTATTGACTCCCTACAGAAACTGTAGGCAAAGGGGCGCTAGGCTGGGTATGAGTGGTAGGCTGTGAAGTGTACATCCCCTATGCACCAGATCATCCACCAATTCTAGACCTAGGCCTAAAAATATTTTAGAATGATTGCGTATGGGTCACATCTCCTTTATAAGACACCTGCAAAAAATAAAAAGCCAATTAGCTATAATTTGTATATTTATAAAAAGGGCAACAAATAAGTAAATGTTCTCCTCAATGTCCAAGTCTACCTCCTTTAACAACAACAACTTAATCTCATTAGCAGCAAGTTGATCATCTACATCATTAGCATGCTATGTAAAGTTCAACATGCACTCTTATAGATGTGCTGTTGGTATTGATGGAGTATTCTCAATGACCCCCCTAGGTTTAGTCTTGATGACTACAAGCCAAATTTGTTTACCCCTCAGTCTACCTGGATGGTTAGCAAAGAAGACTTGGGCAGCCTAGCTAGCAAAGACAATGGGTAGTATTTTTCATATCTTCTATCTCATTTTACTTCTGTAATACCATAAAGTGGATGCACCCTTGTTCCTCTGTTTGGCATTGGATCAAACCAATCACAATTAAAAAGATATAAATTGTGCCCTTGACCAAGATATTCCAACTATAGGACTTCCTGCAAGACTCCATACTACTCATAATCATCACATGTATGATTATTCACTTTCACACCAAGCTTTGGTTTGAAATCTGTAACTGTTGACAATAAAAATTGGTCAAATTTTCATTGCTCTCATAGGTCCCAAAACTTGACTCATTAAACCATGGTCTTGTAAATCTTTGGATTTATTATGGACCTAGTTGATGTAAAAAGTTAATTAATTATATTTAAGGTTGAAGTGACTTATCAAAATACATACCACATAGTGGAATTTTAGTAGTAATAGATCTAGTGTTGAGATTTTGGAATTGAGTGATCAATTTATGAAAAAGATTGCATGCTTTAGATATCTCAAGTTTGAATCATGGTTACCTTTACAGCGAGCTTCAGTTGTTGTTCTGATCCAACAAAACCTCTGTTTCCCTCCTTTTTCCCTAAATCCTAGATTTAATAAACGTTTAGTTCGGCTGATTTAAGGGATTTGGCGAAAGGGAGATAGTTACCTTCATAGGAAACGAGCTCCCATTGTTGCTTCCTAACCCAATCCAATAGGAAGGATGTCGTCGAAGGAGCGAAGTTGAACAGGGACGAAGGAGATGAAGAAAATCAGCGAGGGGTCCAGTTAAAAAATGAGTGAATATCAGTGAGAACTCGCGAGTAAGGAATGTCATCAACGAAGGACGCGAAGCTAGGTCAAGCAAATGAAAGAAATGAGCTAGATATCAGTTCATATAAACTTATTTGTGACGAATTTGTGGTGGATTTGTGACGAATTTTCCGCAGCAAATATGCCGCAATTCCGTCACAAATTTTGTGCCGAAAATTTCTGTCACAAATTTATCACAATTTTCTCGAAACTATTTATGTTGCAAAGCTCACCATAAATCACTGATTTTCTTGTAGTGTTAATAATAAATGATTCAACCTTAATAATTTATTAATGAAAATTTATAATATAGCTTTAATATATAATTTATAGTTATAAATTATATTTAAACATATAACATAAATTAATGATAATTTATATTAAATATATAAATTTATGTGTAAGTTAAATTTTTGTTAAATTTAAATTAAATTTTAAGATAGAATATATTTAAATTTAAAATTACATAAGATTTATTAACGTATGAATACAATTTATTTTCAAATAAAAAATGTATATTATTATTTTCAAAAAATTACCCCATTATTTTCCTATATTGTAATCTCCTTCTCCTCGCAACACTCCAATAAATACCCTCACAAGCCCCCCTCTTCTACACAACTAGCCACCATGGTCTCCTCCGCACAATTCTCCGACGCCATCCACAGCGTCCGGCTATCCACGGTGGTTCCCGGCGACGTCACTCTGCCGAACACCGTTCACCACCTCACCGGCGGCGATCTTGCCTTGAAGCTCCACTACCTGAAAGCTGTCTACTATTTCACTCCAAGCGAGGCTTTGTTGGGCTTAACTATTTCTACTCTCAAGAAACCAATGTTTCCCTTACTTAACATCTATTACCCGGCCGCCGGCAGAATTCGCCGCGACGACACCGGCCGGCCGCATATCAAGTGTAACGACGGCGGCGTGAGGATCGTGGAAGCGTGCTGTGATTTGACAGTAGAGGAATGGTTGGACCGGAAGGAAGTGGACCGGCACCGCCGGCTCTTGCCGGATAAGGCGGTCGTTGGACCGGATATTTATTTCTCCCCAACTGTTTTCATTCAGGTTAGTGTTTTCTTGTCCACTGCGCAATTATGTAACAGATCTAAATTAACAATTAAAAAAAAAACTTATAAATATTATCTCTTCTGCGTTCCATCTGATATGTTGAAATGCTTTAATATTCGTGCATAATGCATTAAATGAGATATATTTTTTAAACCGGAAAAAAGCCTTTGCATTAATTTATTAAAATTTTAATTAGGATATCCCAAATTTATAGATTTTTTTTTAGATAAATCAATAGAAGCCCTGTTTTTTTTTTATGCTTGAATATTATTATTATTATTTGTTGTATTTTATGTGAGGATATTCTGAAATATATTTTTATTACTTATTGTTATTAATGAATAAAATAAAAAGGAATTTAAAACTCTCCAGTTTTTTTTTTCTTTCGAAGATGAACACAGAAAATTCACTAATTTAAGTGGAACAAAAAAGTTAATATTTATGTATAAATATTTTTCATCTATTAATTCATTTTTACTTTTTATGTTTTAAAAATAAATAATTTAACCTTTAAATTATATATATATATACTAATATATTTATTTTAAAATACTAATTATATAATTAAAATATTAAAATACTAACTTATATATTAAAATAAATTTAAATAAAATACTAAAATAGATTTAATAATTTAAAGTTAAATTAAATCATTGACATTTTTATTCCAAAATTTAAAATAAATTTCATCTTATACAAATTTATTAAATATAGTTAAAATATTTTACTAAGCTTTTATTACATTCATAAGTTACTCTATTAAATTGTGGGCCTTTAAGTTATTTATTTAATTCTCAACGGCTTCTTTAAATGAACAAGTTAGAAAGCTTAATTGCTTTTTTGGAGGCCACCCGTTGCCTGGTTGGAAATGATGTGGACATTTAATATTTCTGTCCAAATAAATTCACTTAGAAAAATTATTATTATCTTAAATAATTTTCTCTCTCCAAGCCAAGAAATTATTACATGTGGTATGTGGAGTCCAGATGTAGCTCGCATATGGACTCCAATAAAATCAAACCACGTGATTTATACACACTATGTGTATAACTTGTACACAGGGTGTGTATCAAGTATCTTTACGTGTCTGGACTCCGCCCGTAATAATTTCTTCTCTAATTGAGCTATAGCCTATGGTGTCTAAAAGATTTATGAATTTAATTTACAATTTGAAAAAAAAAATATTTAAATTTAAAAATTATTTAAAATAAGATTAAATTTTAATTAAAATTAATGGAGCATGATAATATATTTAGATAGCTATATATGCTTCATATAATTGCGATATGATAAGGTGGTGTGTGGTTGGGAAGATGAATGTTCAACCAATTATTATGGCGTTTAATGCAATATATAGCCATGATGATGATGGGATGGGAGAAGAGATGAACATTTATGAAATGCTTTTTAACTATGTAAAATTATGAAGATGGTTAGTCAATCTATTCTCCCCTTGGGGGAGCATCAACAACACATATATGACACAAATTAGGGCATCTCTATTTTGATGATTTTGTAGGTATAGAAAGCATAATCATTATGAAAGTACATGACAATGATTGTATTATCTCCTTCAAAGAGGTGAAGAATATTGGTGCATGAGATGAAATGAGCATTAACTATTGTATAGTTATACACTATTGAAGAGGCACACAATAAAGGCACAGTTATGAGCGATAACTAAAAATATCATTAGATTGAGATCATTTATATTATGACAATTAATATATAAAAAAAATGGTAATGCCCCTTCACTGACCATAATAAGATTTTATGTAGTTTCGATCTCATGACCCATTATCTTCTTTAAGGACCATCAAATCATCTTTTTCTTTGCCGTAGGTGAATAGAAATTTTTTTTAGTAGAATGGAGGAGATCAGACCTAGAGTTCTTATTAGTTATGACAGAGGAAGAAGAGGAGGGCTGAGCCTCCAAGTTGGTTTCTAGCTAATGGAAGCAGTGTTCAAACCATACAAAGGCTAGATAAAAGACAAAATATAGAATGGAGAAGAAGAACATAGAGAAAACAACACACAAAAAGGTCAAAGTGTTTCATCTTTTCAATGTATGTTTAATGTGGGAGAGAGGAGAGGAATTCATTATTCTAATGGAAGAATAAGAATAACAAGAAGATACAAATTTTTAGGTCTCTAGCTCTCAATCTCTCTAGGTTGCAAAAAGTTCAATTTCATTAAGCTGTAAATGTGATGAAGGCAACAATTAAGGAGGCCTAAGAAGGAAGAATATAAATTAACTCATTGTGAAGGCGATAGTAGAGGAGGCCTTGGATAAAGTGGCAGTATAAGGAGGCTACACTTAAGACAAAAAAGGAGAAGGGTATATATATGTGTGTTTGTGATACACTATTAATTCAATCTTATAATTTGAAAATATCGCATAATTAATTTATAAATAAAATTAAAATAATTTTATCATGTTTTAATTTGTGTTCATCATACTTGAGATTTTGTTATGTAATCATATGCTCAATTGCACAATGAAATAATTAAACACACACTAAGATGATGTTTCATCAGATTCTTCACTTTTTCATCTTGAATTCTCTTGATTCAACTTTTGTAACACATCCTTAAGCTATAGAGGCTCTGAATGCTTAGTTGAGTAAGCCATCATCTCTTCATGATTTAGATAATGTATATGTAACTAATATAAACAATTAACAAACTATTAGATGACATAGCAAGAGAGTCCATCATATTCAACCTGACATCATAGGAAATCGCCTCAATTTATTTCATCTTCAACTCCTTCACCAAATACTAAAATCATCATAATTAAGTTGTTCATGAGGTACACACTACTTTAAATCCATGTTATCCTACATCTCGCTTATCCTTATACAATATTTATTTCCTTTAGTCTCAACTTCTTGAGAGTAATTATTTGGGGAATTTGAAACTTTCCTAAGAGGTTACTTGTAGTCTAAATTCTCTAGTATTGGGTGATCTTGGAATTCACTATATGAAGCAATCACTTCCTTAGGAAATACCCTTTGACCTTCATCAGCCCAACACCATGATTGATGCTCCTAATCTCGATATCTCAACTATCAATATCCACATCAAACCCAATTTCCCCTACAACCACATACTACTTCAACATCCATGAAATTTCTGGCTACTCACACATGTGCATCGATCCCCTCAAACTACACCCGTCATTACAAGTTAGCCCCTCATTATGGTTCCCCCAGCCTTGTCATGTTATGCCCTAATACAAAAAATAATAATAATAACTTCTGATGCACTATACAACATTTCTCACATTAAAAAGTGATCCTTTAAATTTATTTTATAATCAATCAAATATCATAATATATTTCGAATGCATTGAATTTGCCCTCATGGTTTGCTTTCTTAGGTTATTTGGTTTGAATATTACCATATTAGGAGTGCAAAGTTAAAAAAAAAAACATAAAATAAAAAATATTACAAGATATTTGTTTTTACATCTAACCGAACAACTTATGTAAGTTTAAAATTCATGTATTTCAATTAATCAATATTATATATATATACATATATATATTTTGCATTTCCCCTTTTTGATATGAGAAATTGATAAGCAAGTAAAAAAAAAAAGAGTGAAAGAGAAAGAGACAGAGATAAACCTAACTAAATGCATATATGGCAATAACCTTTTTTAGTTTTCAAATAAAGATGCCTTGACATACAGAACCAGATTAAAAATGCATATTCTTATATAGAACAGAAAATATAGTTTTTGGTTTCATTTGGGATGACTTTCTTAATGCTTCTTAAAGCAGCTTTTTAGTGCAAAAATTAATACAAAAATTTTAATTTTTATACTAAAAAACTGCTTTAAAAATCAATAAAAAAATCATCCCAAATGAAAGCTTAGGCTTCACTTACGGTAACTTTAGATAATTATTTTTTTTCTATTTTTAAAATATTTTTTTACAAAAAAATAACTTGACAAAATAATAAAAAAACTGTCTCAAACGAAGCCTAAGAGATCTTGAATTTGCAACCTCCATATGTAATGTACATGTAAGTTTACCTTTAATTAGCTCAAACATCCAAAAGAAAAAAACAAAACAAAAAAAAAAAACTTACAAACTCAAACATTTTGCAGACTTGCACGCCTATCCTGCAGGACAAAGGATAAATCAAATATGTGGTCATTGAGAACCTAATTAATACCGCTAAAAATGACTCAGAAGGAATTATAAAACTATATTTTATTTTGAATAATTTTCGACATTTCAAATAAATTTATATATTAAAACTTAAAGATCTATTAAATTTAACTGATTCACCTACCAAAATAAAATTCAAGTAATTTATTTTAGAAGTACAACAACACTCCATATTTAATAAGACAGTGACTAGTCTTTGGAATAGCATTTTTCTAACTGAAACTTGCATACTTGAATGTTTTAACAAACCAACAAGGCTTGATAACTGCACTCTTTTATCATCATTAACTGCATTTTAATCCTTTTACGTAATATATTTTATTTATTTTTGTTAACCGTCACCTAAGTATTAAACAAATTCTTTATAAATTATTTTAAGTTTCTATTCATATAAGTTTAATCTTACCAAAATTTATTTTTAACCCTCCATTATATTAACTACTTCATCTAACAAATTTATTTTCATTAGTCTAATCTTCATCATAATCATTAATTATTTCATCCACCTAATTTAATCATATTTATATTCAATTGAATATATATATACACACACACAACAACAACAACTACTACAATAACAACAATTCTTTATCCCACTACATGTGCTAAGCTACATGAATCATTTTTCTCCATTGTGTATGATTAAACTTCATTTGGGACCGCTTTCTTTCTGCTTTTTAAAGTTGTTTTCTAGTACAAAATTTTTGTACTAGAAAGCAACTTTAAAAAGCAGAAAGAAAGCCGTCCCAAACGAAGCATAAGAGTCAAATTCTCATTTAAATCCAATAAAGAAATGTCATTTTTAATATTTTCTAACCAGACTTTCTAAGTCTACCTATCTTTCTTAACATAAGTCAAATCTAATACATCTACTCTCCTAACCGGGTCATCAGAAAGCCGTTGTTTTACGTGATCAAACCATATAAGACCACTCTCTCTAAACTTATCTTCCACTAGGGCTACTCCAACATTTTCACGTATATACTTGTTTCGTATCCTATCTCTAAGAGTAAAATTACTCATCCATCCGAGCATCCTCATCTCTATAATACTTAACTTATTATTATGCTTCTTTTTTAATGGCCAATATTTTGCATCATATATATATATATTATATATATATATATATATATATATATATATATCACTTACCTAATTCCAGACATCGAACCTCTGCTGCTACTATCATATAGCTGAAATACGGTTACTAAATCCCAGCAGTTTTATAGAACGAACTGAATTAGAACCGCCTCGAATACAATAATATTATCTCTATTCTAACTATAGCAACCAAACAGGACCCAAGCTGCTACGTTTGGTCTCTAGATGTTGGATATTATTAGCAGTTTCTATTCTCTTATTTCATTAATGGTTGGTGTCTGTGCATCTTAATCCAAATAAATACAAATAAGTCTTGACAGTTTGTTAGGCACAGTGCACACGAAAGAGTTTCTACAATAGGTACATGGCGTTTTCTGTCAGTACAACCAATTGGAGATTTTGGGGCCTGGGAGGCTGATACTTGACCTAACTTCCATTTATGTGGTTTTAATTCATGATGAATAGATAAATATTTAGACTGAAAATTCCGATAAGAATTTTTATTTATTTGATTTTTTATTTTTAGCGTGCTTATCTATTGGTAGATTTTTCTTTTAATGGACCATATTAATGCTTTCACATGGTTCAGTTTCTCTGGACATCAAGTTGACGTTGTTGCATCAACACTGTACTTTCTCTTCATTGAGATATGATTTAAGTAGATTTGGGCAATTAAACAAAATATAGTGAAGTCAGGAATTATTAAAATTTATTTTATTTTCTTAGGCTTCGTTTGGATAGCTTTCTTACTTCTTTCTAAGCAGCTTTTTAATATAAAAATTTTATTCTAAAAAGCTATTTTAGAAAGCACTACGAAAGTTGTTTCAAACAAAACTTTAAATTCAATACAAGCAAAGGCTGGTATTGGATGCTAACCTATGGACAAGGCAACTACATAATAACTTCTATCACTATTAAGATTTATGAAGTAAGCACAGTAAGACAATGATCGTAGTTAACATCATCAAACAGATTTTCACCACTGCAACTGCTAAGAACCTACACTACAACTGCTAAGAACCTATGGAAGATTATGGGGAAAAAAATGTGGGATTTATGGTCGAGTAAGAATGGATTCAAAGGGTCATAAATGAGCCAAGGAATCAAATTGCGGTCAAGCCAAGTTTTGAAGTAAGCCAAACTTTAATGGAATCATGCCAATTCATGTTGGATCAAAATATGTATGTGTCTATGAATGTATGTTGGTAGATTGAATTTCTAATTTATCTTGAAAAGCAATCAAAATATAATAATACGTCTAAAGTCATGATTAATTCAAATAATATTGATTCAAATTATGTTATGCACTAAACTAAGATTTCGTTTGGGATAACTTTTTTACAGTTTTAAAAAATTGTTTTAAAAAACAGGAAGAAAAAATTCCCAAACGGAGACTAAAACTGTGAACTTCTATGGTATTACACATGAGAATCTTACATGAAAACTACTTGGAATATGCCAGCTTTTAATTTCAGAAAGATGAATCGGAATTATATATTGAAACTTTAAAAGAACAGTAGCTAAAACTGAAGAACTGTATGTGACTGATAAGGAAAACCTGACTATTTAATAAAACTAATTTTCTCATAGAAGTTAAAACGAATTTGAATGTTGACTTTTCTTTCATTAAAATCTTGTAAAGAAAAAATAAGTGAATAGATTAATATGAACATAAAAAGGCATCATTCAACCCAATAATCGGATGAAATTAAGAGCCGATATCATGGTCTATATCTGTATTATTCTCATCAGGTTTCATTCTCTTAACAGTTTACCAGGTTCAAATGTGGGGGAATGGCAGTAGGTTTTAGTTGGGCTCACCTCCTCGGAGATGCAGTTTCTGCTTCAAATTTCATCAATCTCTGGGGACAACTACTATCAGGCAAAGAAATAGCCAAAACCTTCCAGCTCCATAGCCTGCAAAATGAACCAGAAAATTCAGTTGCACCATTACAGGACTCTGTATTGCCCAGCTCATTTAAGCAAGTAAAACAGGTAGGGGATTTCTGGCTCAATTCAAATTTTCGACGGATGGCTACATTTTTCATTGAACTTACTGCAGCCAATTTGAATGATCTGCAAACAAGGATTTCTACAAAAATATCAATATTTGAAACTATTACAGCCCTATTGTGGCAAAACATTTCAAAAATTAGAGCAGAGAAAGAGCCCAAACTGGTAACAGTTTGCAAGAATAGCTCCATTGAAAGAAATGGGATTCTCAGTAACCAGCTAAAGGTTAAGACTGTAGTAGCAAATCCATCACCAGCGAAGGCCGAGCTGCTAGAATTGGCCAAGCTAATAAATAAAGAAGGCATAGACGAGATGAAAGAAATACAAGAACTAGTAAATAGAGAAAGTGAGAAGCTAGATGTCATTCTTTATGGTTCAAACCTCACTTTTGTTGATATGGAATCAATCAACTTCTATGGGTTGGAGCTTAAAGGTCAGAAGCCGGTTCATGCCGAATGCAGCATTGACGGAGTAGGTGATGAAGGAGCAGTGTTAGTGTTTCAAGGTCATGTTAGAACCGGTGGAAGAGTGATATCACTTATACTGCCTGAAGAGGAGATCCCCCAGCTTAAAGAGCTGCTTAAGATTGATTGGAGCATAGAATAATAATTCGCAAGGTTATTTTCAATAAAAATAATTAATTCTATGTTGCAAGCTGAATAATTCCTCATGCAAGCTTAGAGATCTCTGAATAATAAATTGTGCTTTAGGTTATGTAGTTCTTATGTGGTCAGAATTCATGTCCAAATAGATGTTGTAAGGAGGCAATCGAGTTGCTATCAAGTTGTTCAATTACTTATATGTATGATGCATCATTTCCAACAGATTTTAGATCCCAACCAATATATCCCCAACTGAAAACATTCCCATGTCGAATGCTACCATTCTGAAAGACCTTGCAAGTTCAAGTAATGTTTTTGAATATTTCTTTCTCATTAACTTCATCAGCAGCTTCATGATTCCTAAGTCTTCATTTATGTGTGACAAGAGGAACTAACCTTGTTTTTACACATATTTATCATTAAGCATTGCTTCTAACCATAATTTTTGTCTTCTTCTAAATCCTTTTGCATTGATAATAATTATTATCTTGTAGGTACATCTTCCATCCTTCAATATTTAAGTTGAAATCATCGTATTTATTTTTCTTCAATTGTTGTAGACCCGTCATTCTTTCATATATTTATATCTCATCCTCAGCTTCTTAAGTTTCTCACTTGTTGATTTTAACATTCTAATTTCTACAATCCATAATTTGCAATTAATAAATTTTAATGGCCCAATTCTCGGAAACATTAAGTATATCTTATCAAATTACAATACTAAAACATACTCACTTCTTGGATAGTAGTTTTTAGACATATCATTGTTTTAGTTGCACGGTTTTTATTCTAAGAGATCACATCCATTTTAATATTTCTTTTGTATAACAAAAAAAAAAATTCTATCACATAGGCATCAACAAATTCACTAATATTTTGATAGAAAATTATGAAGTTAACATCCAATAGCATTTCATATAATATACACAATGTTTATAATCCTGAAAATCTTATATTTCAAGAATATCCTCCATTATTCTAAGCTGTTTATTCTAGACGGGGTCTCAGTATCTTATATATCAAAATCATTCTATGATTTCTATCTCCAATAAACTGAGTCACAGTACAATCAATTTATCTTCAAATAACATACAACAGGATAACTCGGTCTAAATTAACTTTATACACATATTTATACAACTTAATGGTGTCCTTAATATAGTCGTATTAAGATTGAAAATCTTTGGTCATTTAGTAACTATTTTTAATGTTAATCACTACGTATATATTTTAATACAAATAAATCTCAAAATAGACTCCAGACTATTTGTGTATGGCCAATTTAATCTCATAGTATTACATTGTCTCAATTTAGTCCCTCGACTATACAAAATTGATTTAAAATAGTTCCTTATATTATAATTGTGATATAAAATTGATCTCAATTTAGTTCATTGACTTTACAAAATTTATCCCAATTTAGTCCCAAATGGGACATTTTGAATCAATTTTATATAGTGGATTAGACTAAATTGAAACAACATTACACTCTGAGAATAAAATGATCATATCTGAATAGTCGGAGGACTATTTTAAAAGTTAACCTTATTTTAATAGCTTGAACATAATTTAGAAACACATTTTCTCCTTAATACCTACCAAAACAATTCTCATTATATCACATAACATTTCAAGATTCATAAAAACTATTAAATAGATTATTCTATTGTTACTTATACTTTTTTCTCCATTACCTTCATAAAAAATTGCATCATAGTATGATTCTCTTGGCATAAAATCAAATGGTTTATAAGACATCCACATGATTTTTCCAAGTTCATAATTTATTATTCTATCCCCGCCATTGCATTATATAACTAGAAAGTATCACAACTTGGAGCATCTTTTAATTGGTTCTTTATCCCATGAATTCCAATGTATAATTACTACTACAGCATCAAAAAGTTTCTAAAAGCATCCACCACCTTCTCATAACCTAATGCTTCCCTCCTTAAGGTAGCATTAATGCTCGATCTTGTAACAAAAATTATGCTTCAAATTATTGCATATATTCATAAATATACGACTACATCAAAGACAATCATATATTTTATAAGAAAAAAAATTGTTTGCATATAAATCAAGATTATATGCATGTGAGAAAGAGGTGAATCACACTTGTTTACATGATCAGAACAGGTTAACCTATGGTGCTTACACAAACATGAGCAGGATCAAGCCTACTGAAAATTTGTAAAACCGGTCCATCATAAATTAATTAATCTGGTGCATGTTCATGTGATACATTCGCACAGGAGGATTGCAACCGTTCAAACTAAAAGCTAGAAGATAATCTCGCATAACTACAAAAATTAGCGATTAACCTTATGAAACAAACAGAAGGTTCATTTTAATGGCAAGATAAACAGAAAACAAGTGAAGAACAGGATAAGGTGAAAAGAACAATAAGTAGGCAAAAAGTCATTGCTATCTTAAGAATTCGATAGCTCAACCCATTACAGAATTGAAATGATAACCGTTTAATTCAGTGAGATAGCTACGTAAAAACAATAAACATAATTTGAACATACTCCATGTACTGTATCAATCATACCACGCTTTTTCCCTTGACCTTGCTTCCTCAACACTCGTCACTGGATCTTCAAAAAAATATCAGAGTTATAACATGCCAGCAAGAATGAAATGCATGATGTTATTCAACAATACAAGCTATGATGTTCAATAGAAAGAGAACAGTTACTTAAATAAACCTTTTCTTTATTTTTTGAAAATATAATCATTACAGTTGCTGCTAACCAGATAACACATTCAATTTGCAATCAGTTTTGGTCAGCAATCTCGCTGAAATAGTACAATCAGAAGGAGACTTTTAGTAAATATTATAATTCAGAATAGTAACTAAAATGACAGGTTTGGGGAAAATGACAACTAAATTTTAACTCAATTGTACCATTTTAATAACCTTAAAATCCATTCAAAAAAGGCCTTATACCACAATATCAACCTCCAGAACTTAACATTTTTCAACGGAAAAAGAATTGAAGAGGAGACACTTTTTTTTTTGGTGCCGAAAGAATGAGAGGGGATGAGAGGGGGCATCATCAGCCAATTTGAAAAGGCCTTAAGAGTAATGAAAGCTTGCAGTTCAACAACAAGTCAGATCAGCAATCTCAGTCAATTTCTGAGGTAGGAATGAAACCAATTAATATTGGATTGACAGCTTCACTAAGATTGCTGGATTGCAGAGACAATGCCGGCACTAGCAATCATTGGCATCAATATGAAACCAAATACATCATTTTCCATAGTATCCGGAATTATTTCATAATTACTGTTTCACTGCTATCTCCAATCACAACTTGTGAAATTAAGCATCAACCATAGCTGCAACAGTTTGGAATTAAGTTGAAAAAAAAACACCACATTCATCTGTATATCTATGAATAAAACGTACAAGATCTAGCATCGAGAATAATAGATGAGCCAATCCTACAGATTTCTTTGCATTCAGATTTAGTTAACCCAAGCTATACAGACAACCTCAGTTAATAAATGTCCCTTCTTATGTAGACCAAGCTGATTCTTTCATCATCAAACTTCATATCCGGGGTTAACTTTCTGCTGAATATTATCATAACTTTCAAGTTCATGCATGTCATCCAAGCTCCCTAAAAACAGGGGAAGCCTTTGGTGCAACTCAACTGGTTGGATTGAAAGAATCCTTGTTTTGCCATCAGATCCTCTGCCTCCAGCATGCTCGACGAGAAAACTAAGAGGATTTGCCTCATAAACTAAGCGAAGATGATCCCTTGGATTCATTGCTATCCCTCCATATATAAGAGTCCGGTGGAAATCAGCCACAAGTGAACAAATGTACCGAGCAGAATACTTCTTAGGAAACTGCCCTTTACCTTGTCTAATCGTGTCAATGTATTGCCTTAACCCATTAGGCCAATCAAAGTATCGGGCATCATTCACTGAATAAATTTGTCCTGATAAAAGCAAAAAATAAACTAAGGTGAAATGAACCGATATGATTCTTTCTGGGACAGGGATTCAGAAAATGCAGAAAACATCATCTAAATTCCTTGCTTGGAGAACCTAATGCATTTTATACCAAATTGGATCTAATGTCAGAACATGCAAATCGTGTAACAATTAGTTTACCAGTAAAATAAAATCTAAAATGTAATTTTAGGAAACACCATGAAATTCCTAAACTAATTCAAACATATTACAACTATGCATAGAAAATGTAATTTTAGGAAACACCATGAAATTCCCGAACAAATTCAAATATATAAAAACTATGCACACAAAAAATAAGCAGCCCATGAATAACTGCATTAAGTTCCTAATGCGGAATTTACATGCAGTAAATAGAATGCTACATGCGCTTATAAGGTCAAAAGGTTGCCCTAATGCGGAATTCCAATGCAGGAATGAGTGATAGAACACATTCGGTTGATCTTACAACTATATACTAAAAGAAAGAAAACAATCCATGCAAAACCCGAAATCGTTGATCGTAAGTGTTGCACGCATCTCAATGCATCGCGACGAAAATTAAGTTAAATTTCAAAGTCGTCGGATTTCGACGAAATAAATTTTATAAAATTCTAAGCAAAATTTCGAGCAAATTGGTATAAAAAATCTATAGTAAATTTCACTTAATTTGGAAGTTAAAAATAATAGAAGTTTCATTATGTCTAAAGTGACCTTAATAATCTTAAAACAAAAATAAGGCTTGTGAGGGCAAATAAGTAATTTTAAAATCCATAACTCCCTAAATCATGAAGAGGCCAAATCCCTCCCCATTCGTGCGATTCTTTTGTTCAGCCGAAACGCGAAGAAGGAGAGGGAGGCTGACGAGCAAGGCTTCGGTGGCAGTTTCTGGCGGCCGAATTTGAGGGAAACCGTAGAGGAAGGCTAAGGAAAGACTAAGGTATGTTTTAAGTTAAGAAATTCTTATCTTTTCCATAGATTTTTGGAAGAAAAATTTTGTAGGGTTTTGCAAAAACTTCAAATTTCTTTGGGAAATTGATAGGGAAGATGGAGGGATAATTTTTAAACCTAAAAATGAAGTTTTTCCCAATATTTTTTGAGATTGGAAAGTTAGGATTTTTTATAATTTGTGAATTTTAAGAAAACCCTTTTACGATTTTTGTTTCATATGATATTAGGAATGTTTTAATGGTGGAAAATAAGGATTTTAGCAAAAATTTTAGTTTTACCATTTTTTTATGAAAATAATCTGAAAATTTAAGTTAACTTAATTATTAATTAGGTTTAGGAGGGAGTTCGGCATGATTATTAGATGAAATTAATGGATTTTAGGTTTCCTAAAAATTGAATTTTTAATAAATCCGAAAATAGAATTTAATTAAATTGATTATTGAAAATATTCTATGATTAATGCTTAGTATGATTTTATTTATATTTATCCTTAGGTGTCGATTAAGGGGGCGCCTCGAGCATAAGCAGTGTCGTTTAAGTTTACGGTACTTACGAGGTTGGTACTTGTATTTAAAATAAATTTTATGTTTCTAAATTTTTCTTTTACGTTAATTTTTTTCTTTGTATGTAAATTTCACATGTTATAATTATCTGCATTTTTAGTATTCAAAAAATGTTAAATTTTTGTACTTATGTTTATTGTTACATTAAGTGTTAAACCTTTAAGGTTAAATGTGATGGCATATTTCTTTAACTGAAATTTAGGTAGACATGAGAACATTCAATCATGAAACAATTTAGACAACATATATGAATTTCTGAATGACTTAAGCTCTATGATATATATTATGATTGTATATGCATGATGATTCGGAGTACCAAATGATAAAGGGGCTCTTCGAAGCCAATGGTAAAGGGACTCTTTGGAGTCAATGGAAAAGGGGTTCTTCGGAGCAATGGTAAAGGAATGGCTAAAAAAATTGACTGTGTACCTGATCAGTACAAAATACTGGTACTTCCGAGACATGTGTGTTATATTATGATTAAGCATTTTATGCATTTAATAAAATGTTATGATGAAACGAAGAGTTTATGAAGAATGAAAAAATTTAAGGAAAAAGTTAAAGAAAATTGTATGAAAAAGGTTATATGGTATATGCATATCAAATGTCAAGTATGATTTTTTATTTTATTTTCTCAAATTCTTCTGAATGAAAATTTCATGTATAACGTCCTGTTTTTATTGTTCATGGATTTATGATAAATAACTGTTACATACTGAGCGTTTGCTCACCCTACTTGTAGGAATATTTTTCAGGAGAGACTACTAGAGAGTGATGGTTGAAAGACCGATTACCTACCATCATAGAGGATCCCAGGATGACAGGTTTTTATACTCACGTTATGTATTATGTTGGTTGATGTATCGTGGACTACTGTAATATTTTCAGTTTATGTTTTAAGAGATTTCATGTTTGATGTATTAGAGATATTTTAGTTTGAAAGTTTAGTGGCTCTTTCTTTCATTGTTCTATTATTGGATGATTATTGTGTTTATGTCATTTATGAAATGAAAGTTAAAAGTGTTCTCCGTACGACCATCTGTTCTCGCCCCGTTAATTCGGACTAGCCGGGCCGGGTCGTGACAATGCCCAACCTCTTTTGAAAAACATAGTTGTTGATTAGTCAATTAACCACTGGTAAACAAAATGTTAGATGCGCACAAAAGGTGAAAAGTTTACCCCGAGGTGGAATTCTCATGCAGGGATGTGTGAGAACAAAATCTCCAGTTGAACGATCCAAGGTGAAAGCATGAGTTCCTGACCCAAAGCTAAGGCATAAAATCGTAGCAGATGAATATAAAGCGTAGCCAGCAGCAACAAGTCTATTCCCACTTTGGAGGGCATTAAGCTGCACTTTCTCTTCAATGGGGAGGTGATCCAATTCTTCAAGCCTATTGTAGATCCCAAATATTGTACCAGTTGGAATAGAAACATCAATATTACGAGAACCATCAAGAGGGTCAACTACAACCACAAATGGTCCATCATCAGTAATCCAAACTGGAAGATTATCTTCCTCTGATGCCATGACAGCAACTTTTCCTGAACTTCTAAGTGAGGATAGAATGATATCATTCTGCAAAAGAGGAACTTCGGTCAGTTAGAAATGATTCCAGTATTAATATAAAATATCTAGCCAGATAGACTACAAACTCTGGATTCAAAATGGTTTCTACATATATATTAGAATACTAAAAACCTGATATGAATGCCCTCAAGATTTTTTGCAGCCTCTTATGGGTCCCTTAATCTTGACAACATCTGTTTCTCCATAACTTCCTAGCGTGCAGCTGCACATGGTTGACACTACAAGAAAAATGATCAAATTCCTGCAACGTTGAATCTGAACTAGGTTAAGCTAAGAAGGTTAGCACCTAAGTGAAGTTAAAAAGGTTTGCAAGAAGCTAAGAATGAGAAGTGTTAGAGATCTAATATAAATGGAGACATGTGAAGAGGAGTTGGTGGCATGCAAGGAAACCAGCCATATGAGGGTGTGCTTACAAATAAGGAGATTGACCCATTTTGTTGATCTAAAACCCAAGAAGTTAAGTAACAATAGTTCGTCAGATGATCCAAGAACCTTGGGTACATAAGTGAAAGGAAATTGTGGGCAAAACTGTAGATGTTCCCTCCTCTTTACGCTCTCATTTTGGGTGGGAAAGAACCCCTTTGAAATGACTGCAGTTTGTTGTCCATATGGTAAATTTACTGTTCTAGGCATTTTATCAACTCGAAGCTTCCAGAAGTAAAATTTAGTTGCTAGAAGACTTTCCGTGAACTTGACTTTTCTTCCAAGACAAAATCAAGAGAAAGGACGAGGAATAGGGACCTGATCACAACTTCTTTCTTTGACTTCATTCACTCTTTTGTATAGAAATAGATTAGAAGAGAGTCGGATTCCATCTTCCCCCAAATGTGATTTATCCTATCTCGAAGTGCAACCCTTTTTGTCTTAACTTGAGCGTCTCTTTTAATCAACCTCACATTAAGCTAATCTTTAAATCCAAATACAATTCTCCAGCAGTAAGGATTCAAGATTAATGTTGAAATCCTCAACTATAAAAATCATCCAATTATATTCCTTTTTGCAATCCATTTGTGGTGGTTCAAATAATTTCAAATTTTGACATTACAATAACAACAACAACAATAAAATATCCTCATGTAAAAAGGTGAGACTAACTATAATGCATTTTAACCAATCTTAAGTGAGACTCAAAATAGAATGTAATGAATGAACTTGACCTTCCATGTTTTTCCTTTCAATTTGTCATTCCAAAGAACTTTAAAATTATTTCATCTGAGTACTGCTTAGTAATATTTATATAATATTTATGCGAGCTTAAATTTTATAATTGTATCATTAAATTTACTAACTACATATTATCATTTTTAATTATGTTAATTAAAGGAAATTTATCTTATAACATTGGTTTTTTACTAGGTTTAGACTTTAAATTTTTGCTCACAGTTTCAATGGTATCTCATTAACACATTATATTTCTAAACAAAATCATTATATTTTTTTAGCTCATTTGCTACATTTAAAAACTCATGATAATTATATATTAACTAGGTTAATGAGGCAGCTATATTATACTAATGAATTTGGGCTTAATTCATATTAAATTGGATTCATAGAGTTTCTCAACTGATTCAATATTATACAATATTTTTTTTTATTTCCTAAAGCCTTAATTGTTTTCCTTCTAAGACTATGCATTGCAAGCCAAACTATATAGGGTCCATCCCATTTTGGTCATAAAAGGACCAAATGTGATCCAAAAATTTCAAATAAGAACTAGATATTCGAGTCATTTGAGGAGTATTTTAATTTTTGGAGACTTTTTTTTTCCTTTTTCTAAAACCTTTTTCATTTCATTTCTTCAGCTCAAAACAAGATATGGAATGAAGAATAAATTAGGAGATTATAAAATATTTGTGATTATATCATTTTAAGTGAAAATATCGAAGAAAATCTAAGTGTTCATTAGAGCAAATTTTCTCGACTCCATTTAGCGATCTATTTCTCTCTCAATCTCTACGTTACTTAGCATCATTTCTATTGTTTTGAACAATCTAGCATCAAGATTGTGCAAATTTTATTTATTTGATGTTGGCCTAGTACACCACCAAAGTTCAAAAGAACTTTGAAGTTAAGCTAAATCTTGTATTTAGGAAACATAACTCGTGTAGGAAAGTTGTTACAGTCCTGCTCATTGGTTTAGAATAACACAAGAAGTGTAAGGCTACTCCATCAATTAAGAAGGGGTCTTTCACCTTAAGGAGGTATGCTCTTAAGTACAGTCAATCTTCATGCTATCATTAATAGTTATATTCCCATTATTCTAGCATAGATTCTTTTATATCAAGACATCTATCATGTGGACATTTATGTTGCATTGCGTTGATATTTAATAATCCTAAAAGATTATAGCTTGTGTACTAGCATTAATCTATTTATATTGATCTTGCAAGTCACAGCATTTGCTACTTTTTCTTCTATTCAACATCATAGTAAACTTGTGTGTTTTCTATTGTAAATTGAGCTTAATGTTCACTAGATCATGTGCTAATTGAGTGATATTATACATATTATTTATTGTTTATTCACTCACATTAGCATATGGCCTATTATTCACTCACATTTGTGTGCATTTAGTTGTATTTATTTAATTTGATTATTGTTTTTATTCTAACGATGTCGTTGCCAGCTCCCAAGTCCTGGATGAGAAAAGTGGAGGGTTGCATTAGGTAGTCGACAGCCAGCGTAAAACCTGTCGAATAATAATGACATGAATCTTTTAAGAAATTGTGTTAATATTAGGGCGTCCTCTGGAAGCGACACGCTGTATGACCTGATTACAATGACAAGTGTGCAAGGGCACTGCACTGACGCCCGGGTGCAATGTTAAATAGGCAAGGGTTCCCACATCAAGAAAGGATGTGGGCAAAGAAGCTAGTCCATGAAACTAAATTTAGGATAGGAATTTGGAATATAGGCTCCCTTACAGGAAAATTAATTGAATTAATAGATATTATGATTCTTAGGAAATTAAATATTTTGTGCATTCATGAAACTAAATGGATTGGAGAGAAGGTTAAGGAAATTGATAGTTTAGGATTTAAACTTTGATATTCGGGTAGGAGTCATACTAGAAATGGTGTAGGTGTTATTATAAATAAGAGTTTGAAGAATAATGTTATAAAAATTAATATGATTGGAGATAGAATTATAGCTTTAAAATTTAAAGATTATTGTTAATGATAAGATTGTTAATATTATAAATGTTTATGCTCCTCAAGTAAGTTTGAATATAAGTTCTAAATTAAATTTTTTGAATGACTTAGAATAATTAATACAAAAGATACCTCTTGAAGAAAGAGCTTTTTATTGGACGAGATTTAAATGTACATGTTGGTAGAGAGGTAAATGATTTTAAAAGCATTCATGGTGGCCATAGGTTTGGAATGACAAATGGAGGTGGCAAGACCATATTAGATTTTTATTTAGCTTATGATTTTTCAATTGCTAATAACTTATTTAAGAAAATGAATGAGCATCTCATTACTTATAAAAATGGATACAGTACAACTCAAATTGACTATTTTCTTATAAGAAAATTAGATTGTTTAGATTGCAAAGATTGTAAAGTTATTACAAGTTAAAATTTATGTACCCAACATCGATTATTAGTTTTGGACTTTAAGATAAAGGAGCAGAAAAAAATAAAGTAAAACGATATTCTAGGATCAAATGGGGACATTAAAGAATATTAACAAAAATATTTTTGAGAGTGAGATTTAAGATCTTAAGATTTTATTTATGCATGAAGATGCTAATGTTATGTGGGAAAAAGTGGCTAGTAATATTAAGAATATTACAAAAGATGTGCTTGGATTATCAAAGGGAAAACTCCTAATAGTAAAAATAGTTTGTGGTGGAATCCAAATGTGCAAGAAAAGATTAAAAATAAGAAGGTTTGTTATAAAAATTGATTTAATTTTAAAAATTCGGATAATTAGGAAAGATATAAAGAGGCTCGTAAGGAATCTAAGAAAGCAATATACGATGCATAGACCTTAGCTTTTAGTGATTTATATAATATATTAGATACTAAGGAGGGAGAAAGACATATGTATAAGTTAGCCAAACAAAGAGATAGGAGTAGCAAGGATTTAGTTCAAGTGAAGTGTGTTAAGGATGAAGATCAAAAAATACTTTTATTAGAAGATGATATTCAACAATGGTGGATGAGATATTTTGCTAAACTTTTTAATGAAAATTGTGAAAATAAGATTGATTATAGTGACCTTAGCGCCCTAAATGAAAATAAATATTTCTATTTTTATCGGCGTATTAATAAAACCGAAGTTAAAGAGGCTTTAAAAAAAATGAAGGGTGGAAAAGCTGTTGGACTTGATAATATTCCAATAGAGATGTGGAAATGCTTAGGAGATGAAATAATTTATTGGCTTACTAAACTTTTTAATACTATTTTGAAGACTAAAAAGATGTCATATGAGTGGAGAATGAGTGTGTTAATTCCTATTTTTAAGAATAAAGGTGATGCACAAGATTGTGCAAATTATAGAAGAATTAAGTTAATGTGTCATACTTTAAAACTATGGGAGCGAGTTATGGAGCATAGGCTGCAGCGTGATACTAATGTTTCTCAAAATCAATTTGGATTCATGCCGGGTAGGTCGACTATGGAAGTCATACATTTATTAAGAGGTTTGATGGAGAAATATAGAGAAAATAAGGACGATCTGCATATAATATTTATTGATTTAGAAAAAGCATATGATAAAGTGCCTCCACTTAGTTTTTGGCTATCTACAACCTTAATAGCCAACTTCACCAACAAAATTTTCAGCTCAATCAGAGCAGCCAAATGCTACTCTTATTATGAACAAAACCACTGCCAAAGACCATCGACAACCAAGAGAGATCTAAGAACATCCTCAAATATCTTGCCACTTGATAAAACCCAAAGAAGTTGAATCAATGCTTAATTGAGAGGTAATAATTTCATATGTTGGTGGATATTTTTAATGAGAACCAAAATTGATGCAAGTTAACAAAAAAAAAAAAACTAGTTATTGGATATAAGGAGCTAAATGCATGCAATAACTTTAACCTTATCAAGTATGTTTAAATTTAATTTTCCAACTCAAAATTATATTGAGAAGAAATCCAAGATTTTAGGATGAGGAAACTATAAACTCATTTTTATACATAGATATCTAGTGTTAAAAAGCAACTAATAAAATCTCCCACTTGGAGATTAGATTAACAATGCAATTTCATGAGCGAATAAATACCCACTTCTTTGTATGTCAGCCCAATGAGCTTTCTAAGCTCTTAAAGCAATGTAGGGTTGAATATAATGCAAGCTCAACAAGTTCAAATTGCGCTTAAATTGAAGATATGCTAGAGACATTCAAAAACATATTTTTTGTATGTCATCATGAATCCATCAATATCAAAAGTGCACCGGCCACTAAATTTTCGCACCCCTATTGCCTCTTAACTATAAATATTGCAATAGTATAACCTAGCAGTGGGTTGGATTGTGTAATATAATCTTGATTCTTGATCCACCTGATCATCTCCATACGTCTCCCATAAACCAATTCCTCTTTTTATTTGGGTACCTCGCTTGCAACCAAGAAGCTAACCCTATTCAAATCATAACTTCCCTCTAAAGCTGTAAAGTTGAAGCAACACCAATCATAATTGCACCCTGCAACACATAAGGTTCATCAGCTGTATTCACCTACATAATAACCAAATCACCTTTGAAAGTCTTACAAACTTTATCATCTCCAAAGAAATTATACCCTAAATCATTGAGTGGACTCAAAGAAGCTAAGATCATCTCACATATGACATATGACATATATCTAACACCAACCAATGTGAAAATCTCATCATCATGCACCCTATATTTAACCATGCCAACAATAGTCTTCCATTTAGTGCCATTTCTTATAAGAATATGACTCATAAATGAAAAACATTTCCTTATAGGAACAAATATGGTGTGAACAAGTCAACTCAATAATACATTGTTTGAGACACCAAAAAGGCATCACTAGCATTAGAATCAAACCAATCTAAGCCAACACTTGCATTTACTGACTTATCCTAATTATTTATATACCTCCACATTATTCCCTCTTCAAAACATGTCAATATCTCTTAATATATCATTTCTTCTTGCAATAAAAGAAAGTAATATCCTTGAATCTTCTAGTTTCTTCCATGATTAAAAATTTATCATTTCCCAAAAGATCTCTTACTAATCAGTAATCTCTCAGTTTGCCTTTCATAAATTGGACATTCAAGCTTAGAAATAACATTTTTTGAAATAAGCAAATTATTAGCAATTGTATAAAATAAAAAGAGAAGCATAAAATTAAGTTAAATGTGGCAAAGATGAGAATGCTTAGGTGGATGAGTAGCTTTACACTTAGAGACAAAACGTGAAACGATTATATTCGTGAAAAGGTTGGAGTAGCTCCAATGGCGGATAAGATTAGAGTTAGTCGTCTTGGATGGCTTGGTCGCATAAATGTTGGCCTTCTGATGACCCAGTTACGAGAGTAGATGTATTAGATATGAACTATGTTAAGAAAAGTAGAGGTAGACCAAAAAAACTTTGTTAGAAAGTAGTTGAAATGAATTTTTCATTATATTTAAATAAGAATTTGACTCTTAATAGGACACAGTGAAAAAAAATGATTCATGTAGCTGGCCTCATGTAGTAGGATAAAACTTGATGTTGTTGTTGTTGCTGTATAAGCGAATTGTATCTCAATTATATAACATAATATCATTGAAATGCTTGTAAGAAGGATACAAAGAGCACGACAATAACAAAATTTGATCTACACCATTAACAATCACATAAATATTCCTAACATCTCAAATAATGGAATTAACCTCATTCAAATGTGACAAAATGGGTGCATCTTTCTACATGTAAAGAAAATACCATCTCAGCTATTGATAGAGTTTTTTGGAAAGGCATTTAATCATGTACAAATATCCTAAATTAAGCCACAAACCTTTAGCAATTGTTTCCTCTAAGACATCCAACATGACCTATACCAAACATAGTTGAAACAAAGAGAAAGTTTTATAATCCATCTCTACCTAGTCTTCTTCACTCAAGATCTCAAGAATATATGCACGCTCCATGAGTGCCTTCACATGTCCTAGCTAGACTAAAATACCACACATCTTAGTTCTACAAAGCCCAAAGCTCTTTGAGCCATTGAACTTCTCAATATCAAACTCCAAGTCCATCATATTCCTTTTAACCATTGCTATATTATCAGCTGCTAACAAAAAGAGCACGCCAAACTTCTCTGTTGTGGAAGTTCTGACCCAGAAGCAAGATCAGTTGCTAAGAAAAAGAGCATGCCGAACTTCTATGTTGTGGAAGAGCTGACCCAAAATAAGTGCGATGAAAGACAATGTAATTGTTACTATACACTAGTAAGCCATATTTCATCTCCTTTTAAATGTAAGTTGCAATCATTCCGTCTTCTACATTCTTCCAAAAGCCAACAAACTTAAATGAAGATTGCACTCGTCGATGCCTCCTTATAATCATCAATTGCCTCAAAACCTTAATAGATGACTTAACTAACCCAAACCAATGGCAAACCTCGCAACCATAACCACTACCACATGCAGAGCAATCACCTGGCACCGGCTACTCTTCTCAAAACAAGACTATCTGCCAAAACTGCTGTCCACCAAAAGAGAACCCAAGAACCACAAATATCCAACTATTGGGTGTAGAACTGTAGATTAAAGGAGTTGAATCCTATCCGTCATTGAGAGAAGCAATATTTGCATGTGTTGATGGCTATTTTAAGGGGAACAAAAGTCAATGGAGTCTTCTTAAAATAATAATACTATTTAATATTTATTTGATTTAAGAAGCAAAATATCTGCAACAACTTTACCTCAATCAGGTATGCTAAAATTTCATATTGAAACTCAAAATCATGTTGAGAACAATTTCATGATTTTAGGGATAAGAAAATTTAAAACTCAATATTCTCCAAAAAAAATTTGGGTTAAGAGGGAATTAATCTAGATAGAACGAACTCTAAGAGCCAAAAGTAATTTATTCACAAAGAAAATGACTAAATAATGATAAATGGAATAATGAATTATACGCTTTGAAAGAGTTAAACAATTAGCAGGTGTGGTGGCGTGCAGGCTACTTTTATTTAATACTAACAATAAAGGGATTTACCAGCAACCTTTTTATGCTTCAGGTTTTCATAATAATGGTCCAGCACAAAATTCATGGAAAAGAAAATAAGAAAGCTTGATTCACATAAAACATAAATGAATTTGATAGTACCTAACATAATGTAATCTAAATAACTCTCAGAAAAAATATTAATAGACCGAAACAGAACCTTATGTTGTTTGTTACAAATTTTCTTCAGGAATAAAATTGCGCTGTGTACAAATTCCTTCAATAAGGCTATAATAGCATATGATAATGTGATTACTAAATTGAAACCAAGTGAATTTATTCTTATTGTACCTTATTTTACAATAGGGTACAATGTTGATTGAGCGGCAGACTGCATCTTAGAAGTGGAACATAAGTGGCATTCATGTTGAAAAACTTCTAGATTGTAACTCACAAAACAATTAAAAATTTTCACACCTTGCATGCACTAAAATAAAGATTTATCCATCAATAGTTTTTTTTCCCTTCTCTTTTTTAAGAACCTTCTCAAAATCTTATGAAGCATTAGAGCATAGAAAAATGTCGATGGATAAAATGATCCATTTAGTTATCAGACGAAACCTTTTTTTTTTTACCTACTTGTTTATTTCTCAACCCCTTACTATGCAATTTAATACAAACATAAAATTACTGCCAATTAAAAAATTGTTCAAACTCACCTGCTTAACGGAAAATAAAGCACTCAATTGCCCCTCAAATTACAGTTTGCCTTAAAATCTCCTTCCATAACAATTCATTCAGCAATTTCTTCCAATGATTTTCAGTTAGCTAACCATGACAAAGGACATATCCTTGCAGTTTTCGAATAATATTAAAAAAACCATTAACCCCCAATTGCTTACCTGCAACCTAGCAACTGATAATGATGTCCACAAGCCGACCCAACTTGTTGGGATAAAGCTAAGAATGACGAGAATGTTGATGATTAGGTTCGATTCGGCTACCAAGATAATAAATATGATTTATAAGTCGACCCCAAAATCAAAGACTATCTCTCTTGCAAACGAAGGGCAACTGGTAAAAATAGATAGCTAATATAACATGAAATTTCCTTCCAGTGCTCAATTGAACTTCGGAAAGTTGCCTAATTAGTTACATAAACACAAATGTCAATCGAAATGTCTAAACAAAAAAAAAAAACGACAAGAACTACCGATACTATATCGAGCGGTTTGGGGGCGTCCCTGCCTGAAGATGACAACCCAACTTCTCCATGGGCTGGCCTTCTGCCGAGTTCCAAGTTGAAGGGAGAAGCAACCAATGCCGCAATTCGTTTGCAGGCGTACTCTAGATGGGCGATCAAGATAGCCATATCGTCCCCGACATCGGCCCCTGTCTTCCCGAAATACTCCATCAAGGTGTGCGAGCGCCTGTCATCAAGAAGATCCATCTCGGAGCTCAACGCTTTCACGCACGGCGATATGGGTCTCGCTGTCGGAAGGAGGGGGCTGCCAGTTGCTCCGATGATCGGAGAGGAGAAACTTGAGCGAGCCGGATTGGTGATATTGCACAGAGCTGGTGGGAAATTGAGATTAGGGTTAGGATTTGTGAGCAGGAAAATATGCATTGCTCTCGCCTCTCTCCTTGCGCGGGCACAGTGAAGTGGGTAACGGCATAAGCTTTTGGGAAAAGGACAGCGGGTAATATTAGTTTTGGAA
Source organism: Dendrobium catenatum (assembly GCF_001605985.2). Lineage (NCBI taxonomy): Eukaryota > Viridiplantae > Streptophyta > Magnoliopsida > Asparagales > Orchidaceae > Dendrobium > Dendrobium catenatum. The sequence continues at coordinate 1,161,685 of NW_021320146.1, read as the reverse complement.
CGAGTTTTCTAAGCTACTTTAAGAATCATCAAAAAATTTATCTCAAATAAAATCTCAATTTTTCATGAAAAACTATTATATGTGGTCTCCAGACATAGCTCTAAATCCAGAATTTAATGAGATATTGAGCCTTGATGAGATGCTAAACACAGGCAGTGCAGGCGAGCGTGACAGTGCAAGGGAAAGGAAGTGCGGGCATAGGATTGATGCAGGCAAGCGAGTGCCATGAGGAGAGCTCGGATTTATACTCCTTATAACTCTTATTGAATCAAAAAAATTAGTCACTTAGACTCCTTATAACTCTCAATCAGTTTTCAGCTTCATTATGACTTTCATCAGTGAATCATATGAATCAATAAAGTATCACGTTGGATTATCATATTATATATCTTATATCAATCAATACATTTCACCGGCATTAATTGGACATTCATGTACATATCACACATATCAGTACATTCCACTTTCAGTATACTTTTTTCTCTATTCATTCATATAAAATTCATATATACAATTTTTAGTTGATAAAAATATAGTAAAATCATATCAAATTATTCAAAATGATCAAATCTATAAATCTCATAAATTAAACGCTGAAATATTATGATATTAAGAGATAATGTCTTTTTGACAAATTTAATATAGATAAAAAATGTATAATCAAAAATATTGAAAACGGAGTAAAGATTAGTCACTTACAACAACAACAACAACAACATCAAGCCTTTATCCCACTACGTGGGGTCGGCTACATGAATCATTTTTCTCCATTACGTCCTATTAAAAGTCAAATTCTCGTTTAAATCTAATAAAGAAAGGTCATTCCTAATATTTTCTAACCAAGTCTTTTTAGGTCTACCCCTACTTTTCTTAACATAAGTCAAATCTAATACCTCTACTCTCCTAACCGGGTCATCGAAAGGCCGCCGTTTTATGTGACCAAACCATCTAAGGCGACTCTCTCTAATCTTATCTTCAACTGAAGCTACTCCAACCTTTTCACGTATATGCTCATTTCGTATCATATCTCTAAGGGTAAAGCCACTCATCCACCTGAGCATCCTCATCTCTGCCACACTTAACTTAGTATGATGCTTCAATTTTAATGGCCAACATTCGGCACCATAAAACATTGCAGGCCTAACTACCATCTTATAGAATTTTCCCTTAAGTTTGAGGGGTACATTTCTATCACATAACAAGCCCGATGCATTCCTCCACTTCAACCATCCAACTTGAATTCTGCTGATAATATCCCCATCTATTTCACCATCACTCTGAACAATTGATCCAAGATATCTAAAACGTGTACTCTTATTAATGACTTGATCGCCCAAAGTCACAATCCCCTCACTAGGTCTATTACTACTAAAATTACACTCTATATAGTCCGTTTTAGATCTACTCAAGCGAAAACCTTTAGACTCTAAGGCTAACCTCCATAATTCAAGTTTACCTTCAACTCCCTCTCTAGTCTTATCAACAAGAAGAATATCATCAGCAAAAAGCATACACCAAGGTACATCCTCTTGCAAATGTCTAGTGAGAACATCCAAGACTAAAGCAAAAATATATGGGCTTAAGGCTGATCCTTGATGAAACCCAACCGAAATAAGGAAATACTTGGTTAATTCACCTTATGTTTGAACACAAGTAATAGCTCATGCATACATATCTTTAATGATTTGAATATAAGCATTATTGACTCCTTTCTTTTCGAGAACTCTCCATAGCACTTCTCTTGGAACTTTATCATTTAGGGTGCTAAGGTCACTATAGTCAATCTTATTTTCACAATCTTCATTAAAAAGATTAACAAAATATCTCATCCATCTTTGTTGAATATCATCTTCTAATAAAAGTATTTTTTGATCTTCATCTTTAATACACTTCACTTGAACAAAATCCTTACTACTCCTATCTCTTTGTTTGTCTAACTTATACATATATCTTTCTCCCTCTTTAGTATCTAATCTATTATATAAATCACTAAAAACTAATGTATTTACATCGCATATTGCTTTCTTAGCATCCTTACGAGCCACTTTATATATTTCCCAATTATCATAATTTTTAAAATTAAACCAATTTTTATAACAAAGCTTCTTATTTTTAATCTTTTCTTGCACATTAGGATTCCACCACCAACTATTTTTACTATTTGGAGCTTTTCCCTTTGATACTCCAACGGCATTTGCAATATTCTTAATATCACTAGACACTTTTTCCCACATAATATTAGCATTCTCATGCACAGACAAAATCTTACGATCTAAAATCTTATTTCCAAAAATAGGAATAAAATCCGTAATAGGAATGACGAGCAAATACGACCCAAAGTTCTTTCTTCTTTTTATTTTTCTCCTAATTTAATTTCTTCCTAGACAAGCAACCAGGTAAGAGAGGCGGTGGGGTGAGCCACAAATAAATGTATAAATATAAATATATATATATATATACACACACACACACACACACACTAGTGGCTTAATAACAAAGCACTCTACTTCATAATTTTCATATTAAAATTTTTTGCAACTTATTTTCTATTAAGAAAATGAAATCTTATTTATATTATGAATTAGAAATTTTGAGGTTACTTTGAGTAGACTAAGGGCAGAATTTTTAGCTTAAAAAATTTTGCAACTTATTTTCTATCAAGAAAATGAAATCTTATTTATAAAATGAATTAAAAAATTGAGTCTTTTCTTATTTAAATTTGAAATTAAATTTTGAGCCAGACTAAATTCATTTCAAAATTTTAAATTAGAGTAAATTATTATTCAAGCATGATCTTTCATAACTATGAATTCTCTATAATCTAAAAAATATGTGTTTTTTTAGTATTGAATTGTAAGATTATATTAATATATTTTCTCCCCTATGATTTTAATATAAATATCAAATGTTTCATTAATGTCCAATTCAGCTTGTAACCTCACAGGCACTTAACACATTGTACAAGCCACAGATCAGGTATGCTGTTACTGTTTCCTATGATCTATAAATGCTAAGTAAGAAACAATGAATTCAGTAAATAAAAAATGAGAACAATGTTACCATTCCTCTAATATAAGGTTCGTTTGAGACGGCTTTCTTATTGCTTCTTAAAGCGGCTTTCTAGCACAAAAATTTATAAATTTCAGTTAAACTCTGTCAAAACATTTGCTTCTACCAGTAATCTCCACAAGAGCAAATACCATCTTTGAAATGATGAAATCTGTTAATATCTCTTATTATAATTTCTCTGTCATGAATCTTTGAAATGAACTTAGCTGCTGAGTGACAGTCTCCACAAATCCTGAGATTTTTAGTAATTCTAAGAGTTGCACCTGGGCTTGTGTTGAGAATCCCAAAAGCAATTGCAAGCTTCTCGCTATGTGTTGCCAAATTACATTCTTTTTCCTCCTCATTAACATCATGAAGAACAAAACTAGTTTCAGGCCTGTATCCTGCAGCCTTCATCTTCACAGGAAGATCCTCTAGAAACTTGTAAATCTCACTTGCTTGTGGATGACACTGATCACCTGTAAAGAAAGCATAAGCTTGCCCATTAATCTCACTCCAGCTGCATCCAGGACTCTTCTTCATTCCTTTTTCTCTAAGAACAGCTCTCAGTTTCTTCACTTCATCCCACTTCCCAGCCTCCGCATACATGTTTGAGAGCAAAATATAGTTCCCTGAGTTACTGGGTTCTAGCACAAACAACCTCTTTGCTGCAATCTCTGCAACTTCCAGGTTCCGGTGAGTGCGACTCGCTGCGAGCAATGCACCCCAAATGCTAGGACCAGAATCAATTTTCATCTTATTGGCAATCTCCAGGGCCTTCTGGAGCTTTCCTGCTCGACTAAGAAGATCAACGATGCAAGCAAAGTGCTCATATTTTGCTTCAACAGAATAAACCATACTCATGGTATCAAAATACTTCATTCCTTGATCAACCAATCCTGAGTGGCTGCACCCAGACAGCAAAGCTGTGAATGAAACTGCGTCGGCCTGAACTCCAGATCTAGCCATGTCATCAAAGGCTGATACAGCTTCTGGTCCAAGTCCATGCGAAGCGTAAGCGGCGATCATTGTGTTCCAAGCAACCACACTCTTATCTCCTTCGGATAAACAGTCGAAACAACGACGAGCTTCGACCAAGCTTCCACACTTGGCATACATTCCCATAATTGCAATCAGCACGGTAGGATGTGAATCTAAGCCCAATGTCCTTGCATATTCATGAATCCTCTTCCCTTGATCGAGTGCCGCAGAGTGAGCACAAGCAGGCAAAACACTCACAATGGTCACCCAATTAGGCTTCACCTCTTCACAATCCTTTTTCATTTCTTCAAACATTTGCAACGCACGATCTGCAACGCCGTTCTGTGTGTAACCTGAAATCATGGCTGTCCAGGAGATGACATTTCTCTTCGGCATATCATCAAAAAGATGCTCTGCAACTTTAACAGCTCCCACCATCATGTACCCTGCAATGAGGGCATTCCAAGAGGCGATGTCTTTAAAAAGCATTACGTCAAACAGGCGGTGTGCAAATCTGACCTCGCCGCACTTCGAGTACATGTTGATTAGCGAGCTTCCCACATATACATCAAGCTCGAGGCCGGTTCGGAGACACAGGGAATGGACCGCACGGCCGGTGAAAAGCGATAGGAGATTGGCGCAGGCCTTGAGGACGAAGGGAAAAGTGAAATGGTCCGGGCGGAGGCTGCAGGCGAGCATGGCATGAAAGAGGGAGAGGACTTGAGTGTGGAGGTTGCGAAGGGAGTGGCCACGGATGAGAGAGTTGAAGAGAAGAGTAGAGGGAGAAGGGTGGTGGAGGAGGAGGAGGGAGGCGGAGCGGAGGTCGCCGGAGCTGGAGTACATGGCGGCCATGCGGGCGGCAATGGTGGGGTTGGTATGGACGCCGTGGAGGAGGAGGAGAGCGTGTAGCTGCCGACCATGGCGGAGGGAGTTTGGAGTGCGTGCGAGGACGCAGAAGATGGAGGAATGGAAGAGTGGATGGAGTGGGTTTTGAAGGAGCGATCGGAGGAGGGAGGGGAGATCTTGCTGCATGGACGAGCATCGCCAGCTTCAGCTTACATCCATTAATTAATCAATTTTGAATTTGAGCTCGGGTTAAAATCTACGACATTAAAAGTAGGCTGATCAACTGAATTATTAATTAAAAAATATAATAGTTTTAATTCAAATATGACAAAATAAAATAAAATTATAAAAATAAATGAGAGATTAAATGATAAATAATAAGAAATTATTATTTATAAAGAAGTGGGATAGAATTTTAAATATTTTTAATAATTTATACTTAATTTTTTAATTTTAAATGCATATTTTTTATTCAAGCTAATGATAGGCTAGGTGTTGACTCTTTAGCTCATCGATGTTTAACTCGAGAGCCATTTATTGAGTTCGAACTCAAATATCCACATTAGTCGGCTTGGCTCAGTTACACTAAGGGGCGTGGTGGAAATTTGAATTAAAGCTAAGGGTTGTGTATATTTATGTTGGAAAAATTATATCAAGATATCATTGTTAGAATAATTATATACATTTAATTATGTGAGACGTCGCAATAATTATTTAAGTATGTATATTTAATTATATAACTCATTAAGTGGCCCATATATTAGAATTATTGAAATTTAATTATTTATGTTTAATCCTATTGGTCAAGAAGAGATGATTTGATCATTCGTTTATGGACCGTTTGATCAAATAACTCCTATGTGGTTATTGTAACCAATCTTTAGGAAATAACTCCTATGCGGTTATTGTAACCAATCCGTAGGAAATAACTATCGGCCCTCTCTCTTTCTCATTATATGAGGAGTTGCTTTGCTCCATAGAGAACTAACTCATGAAAGAAGAAACTTGATACGTCCTCCAAAAAATTATCTTAATCCGGCGCGAATC